>NW_017275283.1:0-100668 GCF_001594065.2 Cyphomyrmex costatus | reverse complement strand
CCCCCCCCCCTCTCTCTCTCTCTCTCTCTCTCGACGTGGTGTGATCTCGAGGTCTTTTTGTCATCCCTGCTCGTAGATCTCGCCACCCCCGAGGTTTCCCCGTCACTTCGGTGACCATTCCGGGGCTCTCCTCCGACCAACCTGCTAGAAGCCGGCCCTTCCAGTTGTCGCTGCTACCTCCTGTCGATACACGACAGCTAGGCTTAAACGCGACCACATTCTGGGGGTTGTAATTTTCGCAACCCTGACGAAATCAGGCGCTGTTTCTTTCGACAGCCCGGGAAATCGGACTTTACTGCTAAATACTATACGATCAGCAAATTCAAACCCTCTCTTTAGCCTGTACGAGCTTTTGTGTCTATGTTGTAAGTGGTAATTATAAGGGAATATATGGCTATATACACCATTGTAATAGCAAATTATGTATGCAGAATCAATCAATTATGACAGGGTTTTTTAATAATCTTATGATATCACATATATATATATTACTATACTCTCTAATTGTATATGTAGATATTGAATGTATAAAAAAATTTAATAAATTTTACAATGCATCAATTTTGTAAATTACACATACGTTAAACGTGATATAAAATATATATAAATATAAATATTATAAATTGTTTAATTAGGAAACTCTTATTTCAATTGACATTACATCGCATTTTGTATTTAAAAAAATATATAATTTTGATTTATTTTTTAATATATTAAAATAAAAAGAACAATTAAAATTTTCATTTTGCAAATTGTTTCTGAAGCATTGTTTATTAATATTTATCATATTGTAACATGCGCGCCTATTTGCTTTTAAGAACGCATTCTGCAATGAGCTTGCAATTGAAAAGACTGGAGTCAAGTATTCACTTTTGAAAAGGTGATTCGGTAATCACGATTTCTGAAACAGAAGGTGTGAGGTAACGGTGTAGTCTCTCTATCGGTGGCTTGATCCACACGGAACCACATGCCTTCCCTCTCCACTATAAGAGGTTCTACCCTTCCAGACATTCTAGCTCGCGCAGCAAACCAGGGTAATGGTTTCTCGATTAAGCCATGTTCACAATGGGATTAAAAACGACCGGTAGACCACTGCTGACCATGCCATTCGTAGCTGGAACTATCCCTTCTTTATAAGCGCAAAGCATTCGCCCGATCTATTCGTATTTTAACGCGCTACGAATTAGTAAATCTGTCTTGTGTTTGTTAATATATTTAAAAAACTAAAATAGTTTTTATCGCTGTTTTATCGTAACGTTGTTGGTAAATAATTAGGAGAACAAATAATTTAATGATTGCCGAATTTTTAAAAGCTTTCAGTTTACATCTGATTTTTATTTTAAAATACTTAAAAGAAACGCTTGATTAACATATAATATTTTATTCAAATCTGACTTTCCTTAATTAAGGTATTCTGCGTATCCAGGAAAATATTTAATTGTCGACTAAATTAATTTCGTTCGTACTAGTTTGGCGCGTAAATTAAATTTGTCGAATTAAATTCTAAAGTAGAAATGTTCTACACTATATATTTCATATGTTTTATCGAACGAATTTATTTAAATATCATACTCTACGTCATGTATCGTACGTGAATAAAATTGGTCGCGCGAGCTAAGAAAACCTCAAACATAGACATGGGGTCCTACTGAGGATAGTCATGGATCAGAAATCTCGTCGCGCCTTTCTAATTAACGTCACCTTCGTCCCTAAAGTAAAGAGGGTTTCCGTAAAGGGGTCGACCCTTAGCCTCGACACCAAAGCTCAAGCTCTTCTCGGCCTGGCTATCGCTCACCCCTTTTTTTTAAAACCATTTCTTCGCCACTGGCGTCGTCCTTGTGGCTGCCAGCAGACGGCGTCGGCGGGGGATGAAGATTAATTCGTTCCGTCTTAATCGTATCAAAGTTTGAGAGCCGAGTCAGGCTCGGCAGGCCCTGGCTCGACGCGAAACGCTTTCCATCCCCCGCGTCACCCTTTGAAGCTGCACGACTTCATACTCAATGCCGGTCACCTTCCAGTCGCGCACCCCTTCTGCATTCCCCCACCTCTCGGCAACTTTTTACTTTTAGTCTGACCCTACCGCCCTACCGTCGTTTCTTCCCACCTCTGCGGCTTCTTTCTGTTTCTCCTCTCGGCGTCCTTTCTTCCCTGCTCTCTTCGATGCATCTCGCGCGGCTTCTTCCTTTCTCCTCTCCTTGCCTGGATAATCATATTTAATAATGTCTCCGAGTATTTTTGCTCCGCTGTCAAAGTTAAGGCGAGAAAAGTTGGCGCGAAAAATGGTGGAGATGGTGCGCGCGAAGTTTTTGGTGGACTCGACGTATGCGAGGGATCGGCTGGTGCGGCCGGGAAGTGATAACCCTTTTTATTTAGGGCGCAACTTCCAGTAAGTTTGAATAAATCTAATATAGCAGGATTTCAGGGATGTTCTGAAAATATCCGTTTAGTTCTCCGTTTTTTGGTTTCTCTTATCTTGCGCGTCTTATCTTTATAATATATATATGAGATAGATAATAAAAAAAGTCTTAGCATTTTTTATTTAAATAAATTGTCTAATAATCGAAATATATATTAAATATTACACAATTCACTTAGGAAGAAAGAAAATTTTTCCATTGAGATGTATATACACATTAAAGATAATATATGATATATTATTTAACAGAAATTAATTTTGATTTGAAAAATGGAAACACTTTACTCAAAGAAAAGGAAAAAAAATATATAATTCGGCCTTGCTTTTAAAAGTGCTATACGCTTTTATTATTCGGTTATTGCACAATTCTACAATGCCTTAACCTTGCGATTTCGCGAAACACACGTGATTATTATTTTTCTCTTATTTCATTGAGCCAACGGGTTATACCGACGCGCAATGCAGCTTGTGTATAATGCGCGTACGGTTATACATACGGGGTATAGTATGTATATTTTTTCCGAGCAACCAACGGTGAATGGATATATTCTCTGCCAAAAACGAATTAAATCCAACTCTTTGTGCGGCCTTTTTTTAATACAAAGTTCGCGTGTAAATAATACCGTGCTGCGCGGCACATATTGTATTCAATATTCTGTATAGCGAACGAAATGCACGTTCACAACACGTACATACATACACATACACATCGATGTGTAAATTCGTTACGTAGTGGATCTGTACGAGAGGGACTGCATTTTTTTACATTTATATTTATTAGCGGTGTGTAAAGAGCATCAAATGGAATGGAATATTATATGTAATTATATATGTTTCTGTATCGAAAACTCCGGACGTTACGCGAGGCGCAGATGCAGTTAACATGAACCATAAACTAAGCACAATGAAAATAATTACGGTAGACATTTGCATAAGGATATAAAATAGTACCATGATGAAATGCATTAAAATTCAAATTATTAAATATGCAATATTAATCGAATGTAAAAAATATATACCGCAAATTGATACCTTTAATCGTACAACATTTATTTATAACAATAAAATAATTAATTTTAAACAGAATTTAACATTCAATAAATTATACAAAAATACAATTACACAGGTTACACATTAATATAAAAGTTCTCTTTACAGTGTTAGCAAGAAAAATATTATTTTCACATTATCGTTACTTTTACTTTATTTATAATTATTACTGTTGTTAAATTTTGCGATAAAAGTATGATGTGCATGAAATTAATGTTCAATTGCCCCTTAACTAATATTAAAGTATCACAATTGACTATTCTTGATTAATATTTATCTTTATCCTCTCTCTCTTTGTCACATTTACTATACAGTCATGAATTTTAACGCACATATGATAATTTAATGTTTTGAAAACACGATATGATATAAATAATTTTAACAAACAACTATCAATATTAAAAAATTACAACATCTGTGTATTATTTATCAAGTATTTTCTGTCTAAATCTATTTTTATATACAAATTGTTCTACATAATGTCATGTTACCTAACGTAATATATATACATAATTTTTCTGGCATATTGCTTTATCATATCTCTATGCATTCGCTACGTTGATAAGGCCGCGAGAGTGGAACACACGTCAATGTCTAGGTAGTAAATATTAAATAGCATGCAGCACAATGGGGTAGCAACGCAACAAAAGGCGCCGGCGCGGTGAGGTCCTGGCAGGGTTGCAGTCACGTGCAATTTTGAGGAGACCGGCGTGTATTTCGTGCTACCGTTTAATTTTTAAGCGTTTCTAATTAAAAGGCTAGTTAAACAAGGCGTGCGCGCGATTGCCCCCAGGGTGCGCGCGTTTTAAGTTCGCGCGCCGCTGGCGAAGATGAAGGAGACGTTATGGATGAGGGTAAGATGAAAAGGAGAAGACGTCGAAAATGGATTGGCAGAAGGTAGATAAAAGACGGAACAAAGTAACAAAATGTGACTGTGAAATAACTAAATAGACAAACTAATATAAAATATTCGTAAATTAACAAAAACGAACAAAGACTTAGTTTAAACAAAATAATAGAGCTGAACAGAATATAATTAAACAAAAAAAAAACAAAAACTAAAAGTTGATTAAATTACTAATTAAACAGAGAATATAAGGAAATATACACATGCAGTAATAGAAATCCCTAAAGTATCTTCATATTTCTCACAAAAAATCAATAATATTAAAAATAACAATGTAATTATTCACTCACGTTGAAATATTACATTCAAAGCGCGCTCTGGAGAAAATATCGCGAAGAGAGACATTTATGAATGGTCGCGAGAAAGCGCACAAACGAACAAGCAAAAGAAGAGATGTTGCGACTAGGATTGAGCACCATCGCTGCCCCCATCTCTCATACCAGAACAGCCTCGAAAACCAACGATGGAAACAAACATCGCGGAATTACGAGTATATTCGCGAAAAGCCGACGGATGAAGCATGCTGCACAAGAGGTGATACGGAGGGGATGGCGTGAGGGTGGCTAGGAAGGTTGGCATCATCGTGCCCGTTATTACAACGTACACGCGAGTGTAAATACGTCCTGTGATATATTCCGTAAGGCGTGGATTTCTCGGTTTGTTGATCCTTGTTATATCGGACACTTGTACATCAGATGCATTAAACGTCGGTTTAAGGCAGAAAGGGAGGTTAAAGGTAGACGGTGGGAGCAAAAGAGATATTAAGAGAAATAAAACAACACAACTGACTCTTTTTAATGTGTCGATCTATTGTTAAAATTACGTAGACATAATTCTTATTAATTTATTATAATTTTTTTCTTTCACTTTGAAATATGATGAGATATAAGAATTTCTTAAATCATAAAACGATATTTATTTTGATGTATGATTCTGCGATTTTTTATTTGCGATAATTGCGTCTATGTGTCTGAGGGAGGCTAGGATATTTTATATTAAATTGTTTATAGATAAAAAATTGCTCTAATTTTTTATTATTATTTATTATTATTGTTTGAATAAAAGAATATATTTCCAAATTTTTAATCAATAAAAAATAGTAGATAGATTAATAATATCTTACATTTTAAATCGTTCATATTTGTATCAATGATGAATGGAATTTTTTAAAAATTGAGAAAGATAGGACTTTTCTACAGAATTCGGCGAGAGATTCGCGGACTCAGGAGTTAGTAAATCGATATATATAGAGGGATAAGCTCGGAGAAAGTTTCGCAGGATATTACGTTAATAAATAGCTTTGTTTGCCAAGCTACTTTTGCTGTAATAGAAGTTTCGCGGATCGTAGCCGAAAGTCGCAAGTTTTCTCTTGAACTGAGCGCAACATTTTTTGTGCGAATGCGAGTCTTTTCCTATCCTTGCGCTCAAATGGAATATTTCGTAACGATTTATCAGGATCACCACGAAGAAAAATATTTCTTAGAAGTTTCTTGGATATTCTCGAATATCTCACTATCTGTTTATGTTATAGGATAAAAAAATCTTATCAACTTTCTACTTAAAGACTTGTGTTTTTAATAAATATTTCTAATAAATTATAGTGTCATGTTTTTCATGAATTATTCATATTTGATTTGTAATTTGTGTTAATTTAATTAAAACGTAAAGAATGTTGTAAAAATTTGTTTAAAAATAAGTTTTACGATTGTTGTGTCTTATAATAAATTGTTATATTAATATTAATTAAATTGTGTAATTTTTACTATTATATTAACTTAATACTATTTTATATAACCAATGTGACGCTACGATGACATGCCTGAGCTCTTTCTCTGTCTTTCCTCTTTCTGTCTCCAAGAAAATTAGTATTTCACACAGTGCAGTGCAGTTCGAGTTATCCGTACTGACTCGCTTCGAAAATTGCGGTGACGCTCTCAGCTTAATTAAATGCGCAGGAAGGGAAGAAGGCGGTATATATACGCCTAAAAGACAATTTCAGGGATCAGTGGGATGGATCGCTAGTAAGAAACATCGATGTGGCGAAAGGGACGAGAGAACGACAAGCCTGACTAGCCTAAAGTAGTTAGCTTAGTGATTTTGGCGTTTATTGGCTAGCCGTGACGCTCGTACAAGATTGGTACCGTTTGTTGCGAACCCTTGGGACAGTTTGAAGGTGTTTCGTATCTTCCTAGAGATTTCCTCATGGGTATCTTCAATGCCACTCTCAACCCTTTCGAGAGAAGCGGAACTATAATTCCTTCAAGCTGGCCGCTCTTCTCTCTAAGACTAAACGTAATGTAATCGCCATAATGTGTATCCCAGCTTGTGTCTGATTACAGCCATATGATATTGAATGCTGCTTGAAGTGTTCAATAACACTATAATTAGATATTATTTGAAATATTCTATTTAAGATAAAATAAATTGATAAATAATCAATAATCTCAATACGTTGGCATCACACGGGAAAAATGGTGTTGAAATATCTAAAAATTTAGATAGAGATAATCTGAAAATAATTTTATTTAACCATTAAATAATTATGTAGGAATTTTCAATATAATAAGCAATGCTGCAAGAAATTTTACATTCTGGCAACAAGTTTTAGTGTTCTATAATTATTTTGATGAGATCCACAAACAAAATTATTTTCAAATATGTATCTAGCAAAATTTTTAGATATTCCAACAAATTCCTTCTACGTACTTAAAATATAATAAACTTGTCATTTACAAATATCTAGTTTATATATTTTTATATGAACTCTGTCTGTTTTTTGTGTAGTCAATTTAAAATTAAATTTTAAATTGTTACAATTATACAATATCTTTAGTGCCATATTTATGCACATATATGCACAACGTTCTGTTGTAAAGTTTATTATATTCCCGTAAGCATAAAGAAACAAGGTTCAAGATTCAGTAGGACGACATTTCGAAAGGGTGTAACTACCCCTTTCCGCACCAAGAACTTAACCGTCACGGCACTGCAGTATGTTACCAAATGATCCAACCCACGGCTATTATCCACCCCCGACCGCCGCGTCTCTCCACACATCCACCTTGTCCCCCAATTTCCTATGTTCCAACGTTAGAATACGCAATTTAATACTCAACCAATTACATATACGAAATCTTGTTAGCACGGGTTATACCGCCGGGGATACCGGATTGAGAGTTGGAGGGGGATGTGAGGAGCCTGACACCCGAGGCATTCTTCGAGGGTGTCTTAGAGAAGGCGGAAGAGCGCTGAGCGGGGAACCGGTCGTAGAAACAGGCAGGCATACAAACTTGCTCAATTACGATCCTCGATTACAACTATAAAATGCGATATTGTTCCAACCATGCCACCTCCCCCGCGCTCTCATTCTCTATATCCACTTTCAAACGGCTTTCTTCAGTCTGTGATGACGCTGCGTAAATGTATACGCGTTATAATTCAACGGCATATCGTCGCCTCAATGTGTATGTATTGAAAATTTATTTTGTAGAAATAATTTCGAAATTTTTTAATACATTCTGCGTTAAATATACGTACATTAACATTCAGATTAATCTAAATTTTTTTAATATCGCATTAATTTGATTATTTTCTTTATTACAGATATATAAGATTGTTTTTAACACACTTGTTTAAAAAATTCAAAAATTATATATAAAATACACAATATTACATGATGAGCGAGTTTCGGAAAAAAAAATACTCGTGCTTTTTTCTCGAAACAATACACAAACCGAGCGTCGGAAACAATTTTAGACAGAAGCCCGTGGAAATACAAAATCGCCTATTAACGGACCGAATGTTTCGGGAATCGTGATTGATGACCGTCCAGGGCGTTGATAGTTGTCCATTAATCGCAGCGAAACGAACGTCATGGGGGTAGGAGAGGGCCGGTATGGGAAACTGCGGTATGGGAAATGGTGAAATCCTTATCAGACCGAATGGATTGATAGAGGCACTTATCGGTACGGTCCGTTTGTACTCTTGACCGCCACGACACAATAGTACCTGCCACGATTTGATATCCGGGGGAAATAATCCCTCCGAACATTTCCTCTGAGCTGTTTATTTCGGTATTAATATAGCTTCTACTGCTCACTTGAAATAACAGAAATTTAACTGGATGCATATTTTATGAAATACTGAAGAAGAATTAAATATTGCTTTTTATTAACACATTTACTTTAAGTTACTCTGTGTTTTGTTTCGTGTAATATAATGTTATTTAAAATTAACCAAAGCTTCTCTGTTGTTTCAGGTAACTATCCAGATTGACACCCAATCAGTTTTTCCTGTTACTGTAAGTAAATATAAAGCGATGTAAAAAATAAATATATACTGAAAATAACAGCAATTAAATTTCGAGGCATATATTTGTATTAAAAAAAAAAAATACAATAGCAACAATTCCTCTCTTAAGAAGATATGAAATATTTATTTTTTAATTGTTGTAATTATGCATATAAAAATTATTACATATATTGATATTTTGAATTAGGTAGTTTAATAATTATTATATGATTTTTTTCAATCTCTCTCTATCCTAAACATAATTCATTCAAAATTCACACCACTTGTGCGACACTATAACACGACACTTTTTGCGTGACGAGAGAGATTTGTGCAGTTTGTCTCTTTTGCCGTCGTCTGACTCTTTGAAACGCATATAAACACGCTGCATGCAACGAACGGTGGTCATTCTGCGAGTCGAGTATGACGCTAGACGAAAGCCAAGAAATAATTAACGATGTTCTCGAAGGGATAGTGGCGATCGCGTCGCCTTCAACGACTACGCGCGACGACCCTTCGCTTACCCCGAGGGACTTCGCGGAACAACGTCAGCTCCCCCAGCGAACTGTTCGCCGGCCATTCAGTTCGCATTTCGTAATACAGAAACACAAACTAGGGTCAGCGACCAACCGGTTAATGGTTGATGACGAACAAGTATCTTCCGTACACGCGTAAAAATTCCTTTCGTCCGCGCGCTTTTCTAATAATGCAAATATTAAAATTTACGCAATTAACGGGTGATAATTTTAAGATGCGTGATATCATCTCGACGAGTACCGAGAAATATATACGTAAGAAAATAATTCTTAATCTTCCGGTGTTGCACCAAAGTCTGCGGCAAAGTTACTGACATTGAGTTTAAAAGACATAATATATGTTGGTTCAAAGGCATTAATTGATTTCACGGAATCAAAATGACATAACTTTTGTAAAAAAAAAAAAATACTAAGTTTATTTTAACAGGAATAATCTCAAAATTTAAAGATATAATATAAAAAAATTGTGTAAAATAGCACTTGTACAATAATAGCTACAAAAATTAAGAACTAATACTAAATTCAAATATAATAATACAATATGATTTTTATCTTAACATTACAAAGGAAGACAAATTTTTACTCATCAAAATTTTTGTTATGCAAACAATTATGCAGTAGTGAAATCAACAAACCTATATATCAAAGATCCAGAGAGTTAATAATTTAATTAAAAATATTTTAAAACTAATCTTCAGAATATTACCCGAAAAACAAGTTGTGCAAAAACGTAGGCAACGTTGAAGATAAATAAATTTCGCAGAGCTCGCTTATATATTTGCTCTGATTTAAATGTGAACACGAGACTATCGTTAACATAATATTCATAAAACTTTAGTTGACTTTGCGAATAAGATAGCAGTTACATTATAAGTTGTTGAACATATTGAGTTACGTCTAATGGTGAAAATTTTACCGAGATACCGCGAACCAATCGACGCGCGCGAGCTTCAGATGGATGGGCACGCGGATGAAGGATGTGGACATCGACATCGCGAACGGACAGGCCAGATGGATGGATTCAGCGGGCTTTCTCGCGCAAGGTCAATTCTTCGCGCGAAGGTGCAGAAAAGTTTATTCGCCGCCTTCCGCCCGCATATTCTCGCGCGCTCCTATCTCCGTCGGTGCGGCTTTATATACATTACATAATGATGTTTATCCCGTCGTACCGACGGGAACAATCGTCCCGAAAGTAAATATTTAACGTTATTTCGCGCAATGTTTCGAAGAGTGCGGAACGAGAAGCGCGGCGAGTGGGAGGGAGAGGAGAATGATGAAGAGAAGCGACCGAGAATTGGATCTGGAGCAGAAACGGGAGCGCATGGAAGAAGCGGGAGGGCGGGCGGAGGGTGGCCGCCTTCGGGGGTGAGGAGAAAACGAGCGTTCCCTGCGAGCGTTTGTCTTTGAATTTTATTCGAGACGCTGATAATACGCGCTTCCGCCGGGAATTGCGCGATTCTTGTTTTATACGGGAAGGTAAACGCCGCTGCGCGCCATGCATCGAATTTCAATGCTCCCTCGGAGTCGATGGTTGAAGCGACGGTTCCAGGCGGTTCAACGATTCTGGTGGTTGGAAAATTTGAATTCCCTTTTATAAAGGACCAAGTGTGTCGCGTTGGAAAATAAAAGTCGTTTGGGATACGTGAGAATTTTATTCATCTCTGCGCGTGTTTTTCATCGTATTGCAGCGTATTTAAAATATTGTTAAATTAAATAAGCAATTTTAATGCTAACATTGTTTTGTATTATAATATTTTCATATTCGTGTTTATTAATCAGTGCGGTCAACAATATCCATGTTGTATTTGATATTTTTTCGCTACCGTTTTAAAACGTTTCAATTAGATACGAATAAAATATTACGTTATATGGTACTGAACCCACATTACAGACTCAACGCGCGTGAGCGTGACGTCAGCGGAAATTGTGTTTCATCTCCCTTGTGCTGTTTTGTGGATCGAGCTCGCGATTTCGGGTTCAGGGATCGCGCGCGTATCTACACATCCCGTGAAAAAAAAAGCTCAAAGTTTCGAGATCCCGTAGCTGTGATATAGGCACGATGATATATGGCCGACGATAAAGCCGAGACACATTGAAAGGCCACGATCGATTTCGTTTGGTTTCTCGGTCTGCCATTCTTCGAAACCGCCGTTGCCGCGCGCGCTTTCTCCCATCGTCTTGGAAATGAATCGCGGGATCTATCGATTCGGCCCTAGACGCCCGTGCCGTGGACGTTCGACATCCGCGCGTTTATCGAATTTATAGAGTGGAACGAGGAGAATGAGGGGTTTCATCAGAAAAACTGGTATCGTATAGATTAGGACTGAAAATGCATGAAAATGCCTTGTTGCACGCAATTATGCATTTACGGCGATAAAAAGAAAGAAGCTGATAGACCCAGTAAAAAAAAAAAAAAAACTGACATTGTCATTTTTACGTCAAATGACGTCAAAAAGGCATTAAACTTGTTTACTGTGGAATTTTTTAAAAATTTCAAGCCGTCATCTAACGATAAAGAGATCGGTGATAAGACAAGTTTATAATTTTCATCTGATCACGCTCAATCGAGGATTGTATCACGGACGATACAAACCTTTTCCAATAGGCAAAGGAAAGGGCAGAAGGACGGAAGTGAGTCGAGGTTGAGTCCGGTAGGGAAGAAAGGAGAAATAGGCGGAGAACAGGCGGGAGAATCAGGACCGCTGACGTGGCACTGTCCAAGCCAAATGGCCAAAATGGTCAGCCACCGTCGGTAATGGCCCAATAGACGCTCCTTACATTGCCGCAAGATATTGTTTAGGCTCGCCATTCCCAACCCTCGCCGCCTCGCTCGCTCGCGATTTTCGATTCGAAGACTATCCTCTGCGAACGCGTATCTGCTGTGCCCCGCCATTTCCACGTTATGTTATCACTCGTAGAGGTATCGTTGGCGCGCGATCGGCAAGTCGATAAAAATTTTCCTTGTAGTAAGCATAGTTTTCTTTTACTGCGGCAGTCGTTCTATGCCAATCGCCCGAGGTGTGTCTTTTCCGCAGTTGTTCTTTCGGAGGAATACTACTTGTATAAATAGCTCGCCGCATGTACTCACTTACATTTTATGCACAATGTTTTCTTCTATAACAATTGTTTCAAGAAAATGCGTTCCATGTGTCATATAAGATGATTTATTTTATTGTAAGTTTATGTAACTTGTGGAAACATCTATAGAAATTCGCACAAACATGGATATAGAATTAAAAATTCTTTCATTATTATAAATAAATATTCTATAATTAAACAATGAAAAGAAGATTAAAGTCAGAGGATGTGTTAACAATATTTGTTATTAGTTGTAATATTACAGTTACTATTATTATTATTTAAATTTAGATTTACTGTAAACTAAACCATTTAAATAAGGCCATAATTTTTCGCTTATATGACTACTGAAAAGTTGAGATGTGATGGATCGTCAGCATCACTTGAAATATCGCTGGAATAAGAAATTTTATTTCGACAGTGATTTGTCCGTCTGACTGAAAGATTCCAGGGCCCTCGAGTACTCCTTGTTGGCCATTATAACTTTCTGGCGTCAGGTAGTAATTAAGTCTGCAATAAGGACGAGTGGCCTGCCACCCATTAAGACAACGATGGATCGACACTTTGTGCGGCGGGCGCGAAAAAAGGTCGTCCCATCAAATGAACCGAAAGGAGATCCGATGAAAGAAATTGTCAAAGTAAGAGAGGAAATAGAGAGAGGAAAGTGGGAGTGCGCGATAGATGGGTAGAGAGGATTCGATACTTCACGCGATAATTTTGTCGTAATTGCTAGTAGCAATTATGTATTTTTCATATAATAAGCTGTGAATTATTTTCTTTTACCTGTACAATTATTTTATTTAATACTATTTTGAGAATAATTAAATTTTTACGATAAAAGAATCGAGTTTTCTATATTTTATTTAATTTTCTTTAAATGTATGAATATGTTATATATTTATTATATAAAATTTTGCATTATTTTAATTGTCGCTTATTAATGACGAGCCTGCATTTTATGAACATAGAGAGATGTAATGTAGTACATAATATGAGTAAAAATTATTCTTAGGGGTATTATCTTATCTAGGACACTCAAGCGTCGCCACGTTCTTTTATTTATAATCTATGGAGGACGAAGTCTTATCTTGCGACTTTTTATTGCCACCGGTGTCACTCCTACGAAAGTTCCAAAAACTGCTACTTTTCTCAAACTTATTCGAAGCAGTCAGCCAGAAATACACAGAAAAGTTTACGGAATTCGTTTTAATTATCTCATTGCGAACGTTGAGTGACATTGCAAAAATGAAGATCCATATTAATGTCACTTTTAAAATAGCTTTTATATTGCTCGAAGAGAGATACAAAGTACTAATTAAACTCTGAAACAATCGGCAATAAGATAGATTGCTCCGATATCTCGCATATATCCTTTCATCAGATTTTTTTAAAAATCTCTCGAGCACTTTTCTAAATATGTGCCTCACATAGATCTCGCAAAAACTCCGTCGTTTCTGGCGGTCTCATTGATCACCTCTGAGTCCGACGTGCGGCGGGGACGGTAGACAAGGACGCGCCACGTGAGTTACCGCCGAATACGATATGCTCCCGATGCAGATGCAGATACCCAGACGATGTAACGACCGGTAGGGATGAGACTGCAGTTAGGCACGGCCAGTGTCTCCGGGGTACCATGGTATCCAGAATGGTGAAGTTCGCCCGGTAGATTCCCTGTGTGACCCGTCCTCTCCCTTCGTCCTTCTCCCTCCGCCGCTCCCGTCCCGCGCCGTCTCCGTCGCTCTCTTTCGCTACAATACCGCGTTCTCCGGAAATTCCATGGAAGTCGAATCTCGCGCCACCCATCCGCCCACATAATTCCAGCAGGCGAGAGCTGTTCGGTTAATATCTCCCGCTTGCTGACACCGTCAAATAAAACATCCCCGGGTCGTCTTCGGGCTGGCGCGGGGCTGGGCCCGAGGAAGGTGTAACCTACAGTATAGACTCGAGACGCCGAGAGAGGAAATCTCGGTTCTTTATATACGTATACGTATAGATACACCACGCATCATCCGGCTGATGCGGCACTTTTTTGTGCGCCGCTCGGAACAAATGTGATGTGAGGAACCTGCAGGCATTTCGTTTTGAGGAATGTCGCGATGGAATGGAACGGGGTTGGCATGGCGATTCGCGCGTCAGAGGATTATGTCCGCTGTCGAGAATAATGTAAGATGCTCCACGCGAAGAAGATGAGACGCGATACGGAATGATGCTTTGGATGGACAAGTGCGCGGCTTTTTGCACTTCTGCAATTTTGATCAAGATCTATTCTCGATCTTTCGTAGTATAAGATTGGTTAAAATAATGAGAAATTCGCATACGAGCTGTAGTTAAAAAAAATCTCTTCTATAATTTCGTAAATAAACCATTAACCAAATATAATAATGATCTCAAAATGCATAAACACGTAAGTTCGTAGAGGAAAGCAAGCACATATAGCTGAAGGCAGACTGTCATTTTGAGCATTCGCGTTAAAGAGAAATAGAGAGTCTCCGCAAAAAGAGAGGGAGAAAGGCGTTCAGAGTAGTACAGAGTGGCAGAGAAATAGGTACTCTCGGAAAGGGGGGAGGAAGGGCGACAGAAAGCTCCGGGGAAGGGGGTGGGAGATTCGCGCATATCCGATGCCGGGAGGGGGCAAGAGGGAGTGCGGGGGAGGGTAGGGAGATAAGGCTAACACAGCGAGAGAATGAGAATGAAGGGAGAGACGTTTCCACTATTGATCATCGAGGCTCAGAGTGTAATGCTAATCATGCCCCCTCGCTCGTACCCGTTCCCCAACGTTCGCAGCCGCACCTACCCCCGGCAACTCTACCTCACCCGCCACCCCCTTCTCTCTCTCCCGTTGATTCTCTTACCCGTCTCTCACCCTTCCGCCCACCAACGTCCCTTCTGTGACACAGAGCCGGCAAGATATCGACTCTGACACCCATGCGACCTATAAGCAACCGGGCTCTTCACTCCCGTCATTTCTATCTCGTCGAAGCTTCCCATAGATTCAGGAGAGAACCGAACATATTTCAGCAGTACGCAATATGCGAGTTTTGCTAATTGATTAGGTACTACTAATTGGCTTTATTTATTAAATGTTTTATTATATTTGGTTTATCTTATGAAAGATACTCTTGAATTTTTCGTTATCACATTAAAATTTCAATAACCATTAAAAATACATCCGTTAAATAATAAATAATAAAGGAAGATGTATTTTTTTACATTTGTTTATATTTATTTTTATTAAATGTTGTAAGAATGTAAGTATTTGTTGTATATCTCTCACAAGAGACACGTTATCGTTTCTCAAGTAAGACAAACTTGTAAACAAATTTAAATCAACAAATAAGAGTAGAATATAATTTAGTTTTAATTTCTTATTTTATTAAAAACAAACACTAATATCAGCGGCAATGTATAAAGGTGTATTAAATTAAATTAAATAAATTGAATTGCGAACGATTTTTAATCGCGTATAGAACGGAAGAGCACTCGCCGCTGAAACAAGAGGGGCGCAGTGCTGATACAATTAATTCCCGAAGCTCTTAAATTCCGCGCCGTTCACCGTAGATGCACGTCGGTGTGCGATCGCAACGTTCGTCGTACCGGTAACGTCAACATTTGCCGCCGGTCGAAGGACCAGCGGCGCGATTAATAATTTCGACCGGGCATCCACCACCGTGCGCTGTCTCCGACCGCGGCGCAACAATATTTGCCGCTCTTGCAGCAACATTTTTCCGTGTGCGCGCTTTTATTTTCATCGGCAGTCGTCAGATCCTGCCTTCATAATGGAACGAGTCGTAAAGCACACGTCTCCGCCCACTCTCCGTTCAGCCCTTTACTCTTCCTCCCGTCTACGCATTCGCGTCCACGCGGGATCAAATTATCCATTTGAATATGTATTGTTTGAACGGGAGCATCGAGAAACTATTTTGGTCTGCGTGATTCAGAAATGGAAGACGATAGTTGACACAAACCATTATGAAAACGGTACTGCAGATTATACAGCTACAATGTTCTTTTTTTCATGTTTTTTTAATCGCGTTAGGCGGTTCTGTATATAAATGGCAGCAGAGAATATATAACAACATATAGATCGTATAAAGTTGCATATTAAAGAGCGGCGCTCGTGCGTAAATCTATGGTTAGATTATTAAAAATCTACATTAAATGCAGATAAAATATTTATTTTATTCTATTTCGATATACCATGTCGTTACAGAAATATCTAATATATATAAGTTCGACAGGAAAAACTTGCCTGAGTGCTTGAGCCGGGGGAATTGTTCCGAGTCTTAACTGATGAATACGCATAGCATTAATATTGCAAATAATAAGAAATCACGTTGGAAGGGAGATTGAAAGCAATATAATAATTACATCAGCATATCGGTAAATAGGAGTCAGCAACCCTCGCCCGTTGGCTCCAGTGGTTCGTAGCTGAGCACATACTAAACTGTAAACATACGATGCAGAATTTTCGACTCAATCACTTCCTTCGGTTCTGAAATAGTGATTGTAAAAAAAATGAAAGAGAGAGAACTTAAAACCGTTTTCCCGATATAGTAGAGTTAAATTAAATTTTAATTTGAAATTTATACCGACATTATATATTATGATATGAAACACGAAATCTAATGAGACTTAATAATTATAGGAGTAATTGCTTCGCTTTATCAATAGTCACTATCTCCTAAATTTAATATCAGACGACCTATTTGGTTAAATAAAAACAATGGTGTTACGATGGATGACACGCATGCTGGCTTCGCGATATCTCGAGGGGTGTAACACGATGAAGAGGAGCGTACGGCAAAGCCCCTAATTTCTCAGGGTAAAAGTTGCCAGCCGTAAGCATCTCCGCGAGGGGTGACGTGGTTGAGTCGGTGCCAGTATCAGGGTGAATGGAGAGAAAGACGCGGTAGTCAATCGACAGGCGAAGAGAGGGAAGAGGGAGTTTATATTGGGAAAAAAGACTCGGGCAGCAACAGCAGCACCAGCCCAGAGAGTGAAACGTTTAAACTTTTTATGAGTTGCTGCGTCGTCGCTCGAGCGAAGAAATTTCAATTTTGCCGCCCGCCCTCGTGCCGCTCCTCGCGCCGCGGAGGAGCAGCCTTTCGACGGATCCCTTTTTCTTTCAACCCCCCACGAGCGATATACCGTCACTTGCTGAGAATTTTGGCACATCCGGCTGCGATATCCGCGCGGCTAATTTGCCACGACACCACCTCACTTCGAACTCTGACAGTCTCCCTCATTCACGTATTTGTTTAATAAGGTTCTGAGTTCCAATCGAAAAGCACAGAACTTTATACATTTTTTTTTTTAATAAGAACAGCCTGCGTATGATGAGTGAAAACAAAATTAGAAGGAGGTAGGCACTTTTTTTTACTTTACTCTTTTTTTCTTATACGAGAAAGGATACACTTATATTTTTACATTATTTTTTAAATCTTTTACGAAAAGAAGCTCTTTTATATAAATATATATGTATATATATTATAGCGATTTATATACATTTTACATCTTTAGAATCTTTAGAATCATTTTCCGGGGATTTGCAAGGTTTTAATAGATTACGTCGCGTCAAGCATTAAATATGTCAAACAGACATTTTATACTAGTCAGGGTTTGGCTATTCTTACACGCGCATGATTTTACCATACATATTAAATTGCATAAATTATATTCCAGAATGAATATCTGTACCTGAAATTATCGCACGCGATTGACCTTATCGATCTACCTTTAGTGGATATGTTACAGTCATTTTTAAGATTGTAAAATATAACTCGACGTACTCGTATCTTATCTTATTAAATATTGCTTGTTATATATTTCATTATTCAATTATACCTATAATTTAATTTGTATTTTTCTTATAATTATATATAATAAGATTTTATTAGATTAACACGGAAATATTCTGTTATATTATTATATTTTTTCAAGTTATACACTCGAGCTTTGTAAACTACATAGTGAACCGACCGTAAGGCAATGTAAGGCAGACTCGTAGTTCCCGTCATCTCATCCTCTCTGCCAGGTCATAAAAGTCTTGATGAAGACGTCAATGAATATTTATCCTTTCGTTCCGTCGAGGCTTCATCTTGCTTCAACCCCACCGGTGGTCTGGTGATATTCCTTTCTTTTAAGACGAGACATTAAGCGGGGTCGATTGGCGAAGTTTCATCAGTATTTAATCCGACGTCCTGATGCTGCGTGAGTCCAAGATAATCACATGTCTTTTTAGAAACAGGAACCGTTATTCGATCTATATTAAAAATTACTTTAATAAAATGTGCTAATATTATATATTATTTATATATAATTTTAGCCGTATTTTTGTGTATTATTGAGTTAAATATTATAATTTATATTACAATAAAAAATTGCATTGAAATTTTCTAAAAATATTCTAAATCCTCATGAATGAATAAAGTTGGTACACCATTAAAGAGAGAATATAATATATTTATTTGCATTCTTTTCGCTTTAGAGAACAAAAAAATGTTAGAGGACGAAAATATGTAAACGTTAAACAATACATGATATCATTGATAAACCCTAATTAAGCCTTGAGTTTGGATACACAAATTAGAGACACGATGGTGTATAAGAAGAGGAGAGAAAAGTGAAGTGGATGTCTAGTGAGGATGACCATCACGAGGGGTAGGCGACGAGACACTACGACGTAGAAGAAGAAAAAGACGGATGCGCCGAAAGGCAGCGGTCCAGACAAACGCGGAAAGGCAATGTCAGCATTTCACCGCCGCCGCCGCCGCCGCCGCCGCCGCCGCCACCGCCGCCTACTGCCTCCCCCCGTTTTAATATGTTGACGCTCCGTTGGATTGCGGGGGAGAAGGAGAAGACGGGGGACAGAATGGCGAAAAAAAGCTAGGAGGAAGAGAAGTGAAAAGGCAAAAAGAAAAATGTATCCCACGGACAGGATCGCCGGTAAGGGGCGGTCGCGAGGTGTGTAGAGGCTGCAGTCAGGGGGTGGTGGTGGGCGCCCGCAGGGTTGGGCATCCCGGGAACGGCACAAACAGCAGCACCAGGCGAAAAGAAAGTTTGCCGTATAACAACAAAAGACGTTTGTTATTGGCGCAGCATTTGAATTGTCTCTGTGTCGGCGGGCCTCCTTATTGGCCGAGCGTCGGCGACGCGACTCCTGCGCTGGTGGGGGGTTGCAAAGGGTGGTAGCCACCCCCACGGCTTACCACCCACCCCCCACCGGCCCCACTTCTTGCCCCCTCCATCGTCGCCCCTACTTTGTCCTCGAGAGAGAGAGAACGGCTATACACGCGGCTAAGTGTACCGGCTATCTGGACTACGAAGCTACCCCCATACCGTTCCTACTCGTCTCGATCGTCCTCCCCGGATAGCGGCTGGGCCCTGGGATGACCCTTTCCGAGTACCTACCTTACGTACGCGGACCAACCTCGTATCTGCTCGTAACGACGGGGGAGAAATGCCTCGCAGAATGCAGGCGTGACTCTTATTTAATTTTGCTGCTTGAGCTACCAGCATCCGGCGAGTAGCGTTTGGAATTATGCTGGGGAATGCAATAACGGTTGGGGAGAAGGCTTTAATATCGCTGATAATTAACGAATGGCTGCAGTATAGCTATGCCCTTCATAAGAATTTTAATTGCTATAATTTAGTTGAAAGTATAAGATTAATTGGATAAGTATATAATATATATAATTTTACATAATAGAAAAATTAAAAGATTGAGTAAAAGAACAAGAGAGAAAGAGTTGCATATGTTGCTATTGAATGCTTTCATAAATGACTTTAAAATACAAATTAAGTTAGCGGATACGGAAAATTATCATATTATTACATATTACATTCAAGATCTTTAATTTAAACATCAATAATTATGCATCAAAAGAAATGTATGCAAATAACAAAATATAAGATGTACTCCCGCATGTTATAGCCTGACAGTACAATGGGAACTCAACAGGGCGCAGACATCCTTCTCGTATCGATTCTTCACTTCTCTCATATCCGACTTCGATCACCGTCGTGGCATTATCTAGCTGCGCGATTCATGCGCACAATCTTACTCGACACAGTTTTATATTCGTACCTATCGCGCGCTACGACGTATATCAATGGATCGGTTCCGGAATGTTTTAGTAGACCTGTGCTGATACCTACCTAGATTATTGTTAGCAACATCTGCTCCTAACGATTATTCTTGGAATTATACTGCAAATTTATGACGCAGGTCGAAGCCCCGTTTTACGAGACGCTTTCGTATCGAAAACTTCGATCTCTTGATGTAACTTATGACCCCCTCGGCTTAACTTATGGCGATCGCTCGGCTATAGCTGCTATTAATTAACGTAACGTAATGTTTCGCTATGTTTTTCTGTCTGTTTTTTAACTGGTCGTTTCTCGATACAATTTAAACATCATTTGATTTTGCTCGTAACATTCAGAATAATATAACATAATAAAGAATATATATGATGGGCTATTCTGAACGCTGGTTGTCTTTTGTGAGTATAAGAAGTAGACATATAATATCAACAAAAAAATAAAAATTACAAATTACGTACTCAAACCAACTTCGATCCTTGCTTTGGTTATCTTCAATGATATCCAAATATTAAAAAAAACTGTATAGATAATCTGGTATCCAATACATAAACATAATATATTATAATCGATTTATATAAGCGATTTAATAACATTTAATAGTATATCTTGTATTAAATAATCAATAAGAAAAATTAGAAATGAATTTGATACCATGTGTAAATAATCTAATTAATTTTTTTAATTATTTTTTAATTTTAAATGACACAACGCAATATTCAATCAATTTAATATTGTACAAAATATTAACTAAAAAGCAATATTTAAAAAAAGAAAAATATAAATTAAGTCATAATTATTGGCGTTTATTTTATTTGTATGCAATGATTAAATAGTGCGTTCATGTTTGATGATTCACCTTTTGAACTCTTGACCGATCGGAATTTGGCTGGATCAAATGGTATAATCTGTTCGTGGTATCTGTATTAAGAGCCAATGAATGACATAAATCAGTATTTGTTGCCTGGACAATGAGTAATCATTGACAGATAATATCAGACGTGTCCACTTGATATAATCGAATTAAATTCGAATTTGGTTACGTTATCATGGAGCACTACTACTATGATTAATCGGTGAAAATTGTAATTTTAGATACCACATTTGATCTCACCGTTAAGGGTTTATATTCGCTGGTTAGACACGCTGCCATATTAATTATAGCGTCACGCAGGTCGATAGGAGAAATAAATGCAGCGATAAATGCGGGACGTTTAATAAAAATTTGCATTAAAGTAAATTACGGTTGATGGATGTAAAAGTAACAATAAATGTCGTCTCGAATCGTTTGTGCCTGAGAGATACATTTTGTAATATTGGGATTATACGAGGAATACACAAATTAAAAGACAGCATTACATGTTTGAATTGTAAAAGAATATGAAAATTTGGAAGCAATGAATATTTAGTATGTTTCCGACATTGTGTACTTTCTCTCTCTCTTTAAACTATTTCATGTATGTATGTATGACTATGATTCTTTGATCAGTATTTATATCAGTATCTCAATTAAATTTTATTTAATAGCAAAAGTACGAAGACAATAATAAATATCTTAATTGTAACGTGAATAATGAAAGCTTTTTTTTTACATTAGAAGTGTACATATATTTTAATTTATTTTAATTTAATTCCAAGTTAAGTTAAAAAGAACTTCAGTATATAGATTATATAAAAATATAGTATATATATATATAGATATATTGAAAGATGTTTACTAAATATGAACAATTTATTTTGTTAACGCACATTAACTATATTAAATATTTATTAAATAGATATTAATGAGCGTTAGTAAAAACAACATACTACCGTTTCCTTATCACGTGAAAATCAATTCCATATCTTGGAGATGGTTGCGTTAAATTAAAGCATGTGGGTCTAAGAAACGTGCTACATTGTATAAGAATATTAGAAGATATTTTCTAGGAAAAGTTTCTGTCGATTGTTCCATCATTTTGCTTATAATATAATTCTCGCTAATACTTTTATAAAAAAAAAAAAGCTTCTATTTTCAATGTTCTGAGATTATTTCCGAGAAAATTATAGATAGCTGAAATGTTACATGCAATAGTTGCATGCAATAGAAAACAAACAACGAGAGCTTGTAACAAAAGAATTAATTTTTAGCATCTATATTCTAAGAATAAGAGAAGTGTCATCGTATAATGCATCAGATTATGTCTGATTATAAACGTCGCGTATGTGAACGAAGTCCTTATATATATTTTTGAATGCAAAGTCTAACATAACTCTTCCTCGGATAGTGCCGTCAGTAGGCAGTTGAACGACGGAGTATACGCGTACACGAGAGCGTCCGTTCCATCCTCTCGGTCGGCGCTCGCCCACCTGCATCGCTGGGAGAATGCGTCTAAAGCCACCCCAGGCTGCTGGCCCTTGCATCCCTCTCGAGAGAGAGGCGTGCGCCGCCTCCGATCCCCACTACGACATCCGCCCCTATATCGTAACCCCTCTTGCGCCCTCTCCCCCTGTTACTGCCGCCGTCGCATAAAAGCGCTGGATGCGGGGTGAGATGCCCCTAAAAGCTTGCACCACGCGCGAGGTGGCGAGAGAGAAAGACGGATCGGGAAGCGTGGAAAAAGAGAAGGCGTGGGAGCGGGAGAAAGAGACGCAGCGACAAAACGATGAGAAAGCAGCACCGAGACAACTAACGGTGCACGAAGCAACCGCGATCGCTGGAGAACACTGAGGAGAGAGAGAGAGAGAGAGAGAAGAGCTTACAACTTGCCTCTCGGCTGCCTCTGGAGGGGGGAAGTTCCCCCCGCGCGTCCTCTACGCCGCCCCTACTTTCCTTACCTCCCTACCTTCTCTCGCCCCGACGCCGGCACCCCCTCTCTCGGTTTCTCTCGCTTACGCTCTTTCTCTCGCTCCCCGTATGTATGGTTAAATATTGCATTATTGTTTTAACGGCAGGGAGGAAAACAGCGCAGCCGGTCGTGCCCGCCCGCAGAGTTGCGCGCATCCGTGCCGCGTGTACACTTCTGTCGTGTCCTCGGCCGGCCGCTTGCCTCGACGTGAGGTGGTATCGCGTCGCGTATACGAGTCATCTTCGTTGTCCTTGTCACCGTTGGTCGTTATCGGTGAACGCGCGTCGAAAACCTAGTCGTTCACCTCGTTCATCCCTTGCGTTATTACGTACTGCGATTACTCCTCGAAGCATTTCCTCGTTCCTGAATAACGTCCGATGATCCGGTTAGCATTTCGCGACACATTCCGCGTGCTCTTCCCCTCCTCTGTCCGCTTTACATCCCCGCCACTACCTATATCGCGGTGACCATCCCTATACCGTCGAGAATGACTACGGAGCCACGTCGCGACCCAGTTGTGTTTCGCGTGCTTCCGCGCGTCCGCTGTTTAGCGGACGAGCCTCCGCTCGGAACGGGTTACAGCAGAAGCAGTGGCAATAGCAGCAGCAGCGGTAGCAGCAGCAGCAGCAGCAGCAGCCGCCGTTAGAGATTCGCGCGCACCCTCCACCCCCGCAACGTACAAATCCACCCAACCCGCGGCCACAACCACCGCCTTATCCCGCGCTTTCTCCACCAGCCAGCCGACGTAGCTGCGCAAGGCTATTCTCGGGGGTGCCCCCCCCCTCCCCCGCCGGCACCTTCCCCTCCCGCTCCCCCACCCCTCTCCTTTTGTACACCAATCCCTTCCCTCTCTCTTTTTCCTGTGTGTATGCACCCTCTCTCTTTCTCACTCTCTCGCCTCTCTCTCTCTCTCTCTCTCTCTCTCTCTCTCTCTCTCTCTCTCTCTCTCTTTCTATCTCTCTGTCACCCTACGTATACCCAACGTTTACTACCCCTACCCTCTGTACCCGGCATCTCAACAACAAGTACTCGCTACCCGGTAGCATCCGACACAACACAGCAAGTCGCCCTACCACCGCCTTCGAGGCCACCCTCGAAGGCCTGCCTGGGGTGCCTCGCAGCGTCGTGGCAAACACGGTATCGCCTACTGAGCGTGGATGTCTCGAGACAACCGGCAGATATACCGCGGAACACTGCCAGCGCCTTCTGACACCTTTGGGGTATGTTTCTCCCTCTCTCTCATTATCTCTCTCCTTCTCTCTCTCTCTCTCTCTCTCTTTCTTCCTTCCTTGTAAGCATACACGGACACATCGGGCACACGTGTGTCCGTGTGTTCGGACTGCCATTCTCGCTCTCTCTTTTCCTAGCAAACTCGCGCTTGCTCTCTCGGTCGCCTCCAGTATGTCCATCTCTTTCCTTCGCTCAAGTTCGTTTTGAGGCGACCTGTCGATCTGCTTCTCTCTGTCTAACGATTCGCTAAGATCGTCCTACGATCGTTTTCCTTGAGCGTGTTGTGAACATGCGAGAGAGGAAAAGAGAGATAGAGAATGAGAAGGCAGCGAGTTTTGCACTAACAGTGAATGGAGTGAATTTAAGCGATACTTTTTATGTATCAATGTCGTGCGTGAATCTCAGGATTCATGGAAATGACACATGGAGTGAAGATACGGGATCCGTGGTTGAACTCTTAGTGATTGACCAGTGCGTACGTTCTCGGATGTGCGGATATTTACTTGCCTTGGCAATTTCATTGCTGTTGCCGCAGGATGCAATAATTCTTAAATTGCAATATAAGTGTAACAGTGATTTTAAAGCTACTTTTAAACGATAAGTGACAGTGTAACGATGTGCATTTATCGAAGGAAACGCATTTTATTCTTTTAAATTAAAACGTCAATAATATTATTACACACAAGATGCTAAAAATAATAACAATATTTAAATGAAATATTGTATCGTCGATACATCGTAAATTAATTTGATTGTGAAATGGCATAATTGTACATACAATGGAAAATGTGCAGTTTTATGTGTTGTTCGATCTGTTGACGAGTAAAACTAGCATAGAGTCTAACCAATTAATTTTTTTGCACAAGAAATTTTTGCATAAAATACATATCGTGTTAAAGTGAAATGTTTGTCATCGGTACATTTATTCTTTCGAGATACTTATGTACGAGGTATCAGTTTACTGGAGTTTTACGTGGTACAAATCAAGATAAATATTGCGATTAAAATCATAATACATATAACAATATCAATGAAGAAAAACATTTCCGATGACATCTCCAGTCCAACGCGCAGCCACGTTGTTGGCTTAAAATCGCGAGTGCTATCAGGACGTCGTGTCAATTTGTAGCAACAGCAACCGAGGCAATCAAACAGGTGTGTAAACGTAAACTCGCCGAATGCAGCGATCGATACGATGGCTACTTACAGCTTCGAAATTTTCGACAAGCATTTAAAACAAGCGGCTTAATTTTCACGATGGCAACGCGATGTAAAATAAGCAAGCGATAATGCGTCTCGCGTGCTCCGCCAACTTTAAACACGACGTGACTTAATGAGCAATATTTGTAATCGCGATCACCCTTTTGCGATGTATTGAGTTGTTCTTTCTCTAATGTCTTAGGACGTTACTATTTTTGAACGTAGAGATTTTACGCCAAGTATAACCGCAAGAACGTTTGCATGTTTAAATGTTGTATACTCGATAAAGTGCGATGAGAGAAACAAGTATTTTATTATTTTGTTTTAATATTTCTTTTTTCTTTTTGTCTTCGAGAAAATATTACGCTGATATTCTTATATATTTATTTTTAGATATTAATTTGTCTTTATCGTATATAACTATTTTGTAACGACAGTTGTTAGACAGTCATTTTCTTATCCTTATCTGGTGGAGTTAGACATCATTATTTCCGGCAATTATCGTGAAGTACGGGTAACAACCGTTGCAAATTTGGCGTTAATATGTCAAATTGCATCTTTGTTCCCTCGTATAAGCTGTGGTTTGTTATTATTTCATAAAAAGCACCGTCAATTATGTCAGCAACCCGATGCCATTATTTCCAGCGCGAAAAATTAATTTCCTCTAAGTGCATCCATTTAATCGACGAAAGTATTGTTCCGCTTTATCTTGTTTCACGTTCGTGAAGCCGCGTGTACACGTTGACAAAGGGGGAACGCAGTGTTTACGCTTTATCGTCGGCCAAGTTGTTTTCTTTATCGATCGCGATTGTTATCAGGTCATCTTGCAAGCCATCGCTTGCAATTGCATCTACTAAAACGCTGAATGCGCCTGTTCTATAAAAGTTTCTCAAGTCGGTAAGAAACATCGCGCACAAAGAGGTTTTTAAATGACGTTCATTTTCTATATGCTCTGAACAATATCGTAGAACGAAGTTACAAGTTTGTAGAAAAAGTTAAAGCAAGTTAAATGTACTATTTTTCACGACAGGGTGATTATTTTATTGTTCCGTGCCGTTTTTAATATTAGTCATTGCTAATTTTCATAAATGATTGAGAGGATATATTGGGACTTGTAAGAATAAATATAATTGAAATTATCTCGAGGACAAAATATAAAATTACGGCAAATCAGAAGTATCTACAAATAACAGTAACGTTAGAAAAAACGTATGATAACGCAAAGAATTGAAAGAATATTCAAATGAAGAATTGCTATTAAATGGAATATCTGAATCATCCAGATTTTTAAAGACGATGATCGAGTAGAGCAAGTGAAACGTAATATCAACGTCAGAAGCGCGAAAGATCGTCGAATAATAATAAATCAGAGAAGTTATCAACATCTGTCTCTCTTCGTCATCATTCTTCTTTGTAGCAAGTAAGCACACGATGACTGATATATGTTCCGTTCTCATACCACTTGGCACAAATCTACTAGGTCTAGACCCATGAATAAAAAATGAGAGGTGTGGAGTGAAGAGTGTGCTATTCTCTTTTGACGTGTTGTGAACAGCTGCTGAAATCGTCGGATCAATTTTTGCATTCATACCGCCAAACTAGGGACTGCGGGCGGTCATTATTGACGGCGATTGCATTTCGTATAGAAAGTAGCATGTTTGAAATTCCACTGAGTAATAAACTGGAATAGGACATAAAATGTCAGTCTAAAATTTAACCTATCGCATTCTGTGCCAGTCACTTACGCATGTCGTAACTAAAAATAAATTGCATTTTATGAGAGATACTTTGTCATCGTTTCGTTTCATTATCATTAGTATTGTTATTGTCGTTAACGTGTCGTTATTATTATCGTTAAAAATGAAACTCTTACCAGTAATTATAAATAGAAATATGTCCTTGCATTCTCATTGTATCATTGTTTTATTTATGACTGCCTCTTACAACAGTAAAAACGGTTAAAAAACAAAATTTCTTATCATAGTTTGCGAATATCTACTATGTTCATTTTCTGTCTGTTAATGACTGTTTACGAACTGTACCTTGTCAAACGTTTCACATTTAATGTCGCAAAAGTTTAAGTGAAAACGTGGATGATTGACTTGAATACATCCAATTCTTTGCAAGTTAACATGTACATATATATTAAGTTTCTTAATTTTTAAATACTCTCTTGAGAGATGGATTACTTCTAAATTCAACTGTTTACATTAAACATACGTATATTAATGAAGTATACGAATGCAATTAATGCCAGGCTACTCATTGAATGTATTAATAAAATCTTATATTGTTCTGTGAAAATTGGCATTACTCCTCGAACAATCTTTATTCAATCGGAAAGATTCATCTTCTTGTTGCTCGAACAACGTGGTAAAATACATGTTGTCATGTCGGGCGCGTGGCACGCACTGGGATAGTCGCACGCATCGTTGTGTCGGGTACTGTGGTGTATCGTCGGGCGCCGACGCTTCATCCCCTTTCACTCCACGCTCTCACCCACAGTTCGTTCTATCCCTCCCCGAAACCGCGAAACCTCAAAACTCCATGCTCGAAAAGCTGTAAGCTACTACCTGCTCGACAGTCGCGTGGCTACCGCGCCACCGTGCGCACGAAATCACTGCGAAACATCAACCGATTAGGTAAAGAAGAAAGAAGGAGAGAGAGAGAGAAAGAATTTCCTTTCTCGACGAAATCGCGCGGTTCGCGATTAGCACCGCGCAAAACACATCGCCCTGCGGCTGCGATCTCTGCGGCCGCGAACCGCAGAATGTCGATCGCATGCGTACCGCATGCCACTGTTTTTTTACACACTTCACGATTTGCATGAAATGTAATTGATTTTCGATACTCGCAATATCTTTGCAATCCTTTTAATTATTTTATGTGTTTTATATTAATTGATTAAATATTTTTTGTATCAATTGAAGTTTTAGAGTATATGCATGTACAAACTGTTCTTTTATTGATGAAGATGAATTCCAAGCTGATTAAAAGATAAAGAGGCGTGTTTCATAAGAGAAATATTGTATATAGAGTAAGTGTAAAATATAAAAAGAAAGTATTAAAAAATCTGAGACTAAAAAAAATCATTTTTCTAATAATAATAATTATTATTATTTTTATTGTTTTCACTAATATATTATTTTGTGATCACATTAATTATTTACATTTTGCAAGTTCTATAAATATTAAAAATACTCTACTTGGCACCGTAAAGTTACATGACAAAGTTGGAAAGAAATTCTCCTGTAATAAATGCATGATAAATTTGGTGCATACTTCCGCTATCTATTATCTTATGTCTTTTAGCAACGGAAAAGCAAAAAATCTCGTTAAAAATAGAAACGCGAAGAAACAATTCCAGCTCAATTTTCATTAGTTACATATTCACTTTGCATATATTATAAAGCATCGTGGACAGCAATCGCACGTTTATTCGACATTGATATGACATATGAATATTAAAACATAAAGTATCGCCTCTAAATTTTCATCGACGTGGAAACTGCCGTTTCTGAATAATGTACGGTCCTATTAAAATCTAATTGCATTACAGTTCGCTGTACGGTGCGTCATTTTGGTACAAACCGGGATTATCAAACCGGCTAAAATTCTATATGACACACGTGTCTCAATTACTTCGTTATTAATTTAAGCATTAATGCTTCGATTTTAATTTATATTTAGAGAATGCTACCGCGCCTGCGCGTTTCGAGGAAGACATTCCACGGAAAACTAATATTAGCGTAGATATAAATTTTTATATTTGCTATTACATGCGGTGTGCACGAAAATTTTACAAGCTCTGCATTTTTTTGTACGACCCCCTCAAGACTAGGTTGTTCCGCAAATTTTTCTATAAAATTAAAAAAGGAGGAGTACAGGTATAATATAGAAGTATTATAAATCTCATACAAACCGTTATCTTCCGCGGGCAGCGGAAAATATGCGGCCATACTCGCGTAAACCGTACACCTTTCGGAATTGTTCGTGAAATATTACTACATCGGACCGAGCATGTGGAATTTACACAAGCAAATTACACTTTAGGTATATGAAAGCGGTAATTATAAATCGGCCACTGAAAGCAGGAAATTTATGGGAAGGGTTACGACGGCTGAGGGCTGAGAAAACGCCGAATGGCGAAACGGCGCGATTACAAAGTGGCCAGGAATATCATAATTGTAAATTAACAATTTATACAGTCCACATTAAAAGACATAGCGTGGCCGCAATAGGAAAGAACATAATTAAAAATGTGCCGGCTTATATTGTGGGAGAGCGAAACGAGAGGGAGCGTCGAAAATTATTATCTTCGCGGTAGCGAGAGCTATCAACACTTTATCGCAGTTCAATACGCAGGGAATACAATATTGTTTTTATTTGATATGCGTGAACGATTGCATATTGTATAAATTTTACAATATATAATTACGCATTTGAATAGTTTCGTGTATACGCTTTAATCGTGCCGGACATTACTTTCCGTATTGTCTCGCATTATCCGCAGTATTCACGCTCGTGCGTTGCGAGAGATGTTGCAAAAAAAAGATGTCGGAGGCGCGATCGATTCTCGAGACCTATATATCGTCGTCTAAATCCACGAAGGATTTCGTCTGACGGCCGGCTGCTGCTGTCACTTCTCCCGCTCGCGCTGTACGTCTCTCTCGCAGGCTATTTGTTTCGGCGCATCGTGTATTGACTCTGCTGAGCAGCGACGGTAGGCGTCGCGGGCGATAATATATCGACAGCCTCGGGTGATATATGCTCCAACAGAGTGAGCGGCTGCTGGGCCACACAGAAGAAAGACTCGTCTCATAAAGTATAGGGCGATTTGTCACGGCAGTTTGTGATGCGACCGGGAGAGAATAATCCTCTGGATATCATCTAGCGCGCGACTACCCCACCTCGGGGCCACGCTGAGTCTCTCCCCTGCCGAGCTACCTCGTCCCCTCTTTCGTTCTCAGAGCGGATTACGTCCGACCCGCGTTCTTCGTTAGGGGTGCGCGCTCGCCCACGCTCCCCGCATCGCGATTAATCGTACCTGATGCCATTTTCGAAATCGGCACGATGCACTTTGGGAGCGATCCAGTTGATACGAAGGGTTCTTCGCGCCTCGGTAAATATCGTTCTAATTATCTTAAGGCTCGTCCCCACTGAAGCTGATCGTGCCAATCGATATACTGGTTTCTTCTTCTTCCTCTTTGTAAGAGAAGGAAAAGAAACCAAAACGGCACGATTGACTTCATTTGGGATGAGCCTTAAGAATTTGCGACGTGCGAGTTTTTAAGTGGTAGGTCTGATGAATATAAGTTGAATTAAATGCAAATTTCAGTCAGGAGAGTGCTTGCCATAAGCTCCTGCTTCCAAGAAGAAACTTCAGTAAATTCATTAGTATTCATTAGTAAATAGTTTTTTTTTTAACTTGTATGCTTATAAGAAAATGTACTTGTGTCATTTTGACAACAAACGACTCATTTGTAATTCCTTATTACGAGGAAACACAAGTGAAGGCAAATAAAGCCACAAGAGGATCTTCGTGTATAACGGTTGCGTAAAAATAAAATAATCTATGATCTGCATACGATAGATGCTCGTATATATAGCGAGAACGCTCGTTGTTAAAAAAGAAAGAAAAAAAAACAAAACTTCCTCCGCAGCTTCTCGCCTTCAGACGCGGATACGTCTCGAAGTTCGAGTATCGAGTAGCCTCCATTTGAAGGACTTGTGAAATCCTCGAGCGGTGATAGCAGCGATGACTCGCTACAATCGCCGCGGGAGCACTCGCGAGCATCGCGTGACGTTCTCCTCCCGTTAAAACCCACCACCCGTGTAAGCGTGCACACATGTACGTACCGACGTTTGAACGTTTCAAGATCTAACCGCGCTTTTCCCTTTGTCGGGATCGCCGCGAGTACGTGTCAGCGCCCAGGGTCGGGGCGCGGGGATAGAAGAGCACAGCAGGAAAAGTCTTTAAAAGGGCTCTAGGAGCGTAGGTAGGACTGACTGAGAGATAGTTGAATGAGTACGTGAGTACATATTTGTTTAGTTAGAAGCACTCGCTCCCTTCACCTCCCGTCGATCTTCCGTCTCTCTCTCTCTCTCTCTCTCTCTTTCTCTCACTCTCTATCCTTCGCTCACTCTCGGTCGCTCTTTATGTCTCTTTCTCTGTTCTCCCACAGTTTGCATCTTGCGTATCTATCCTTACTCTCCTTCTTCTTTTTGCCGCTGTAGTTTCATGTTTTTCACGATTCTCGTCGGTAAATTGGGTGAATGGTTAAATGAAGAAGCGACTAGAAAGCAAGAAAGCAGTTATTTCTCTTTTCTTTTTTACGCCGCCGGTGTTCTGTGAATTGGGGAATTTAATTGATCTGTCGTGATAATTGCATTAAAATGCGAAATTGAGAACGTTACATTGAGACTATTGCTTAATCTATTATAATTGAATTATTATAAAATTATTAATATTTAATATTGCTTATTAACAATATTCAATACTGAAGACCGTTAATGTAGAGTCTATAATAGTTTAGTTTGGATCTTTAATCGCTTACATATAAACTATCGCGGTACTATCACGAATTAAAACAAATTAATAATTAACTAATATACGTAGTCCCCCCAAATTGTGCGCCGAACAATCGTCGGTCTGGAAACGCAACTCTAATATAATCTAAAAATACTAAATCGGGAAATAATTATTCTTATTGCGAAAAATATTACCTCGGTCGGGAGTCGAACCCGCGCAGATACCTTACTTTACGCGCAAGTTATTGCTTATTAACTTTTTGTTTTGGCAGAATTAAGGTAATTTGGAAAAGCAAATTCGTGGAATATTACATAGAAACATACAAAAATTAGAATATTAGACTCACACAGAGAATTTTATTAGGCTCTAAAATCCACTTTGATTAAGTATGGCTTTTATTGTTCACTATATTAAAAAATGTTATTTAAAAAATGTATTTCAAAACCGTTATTTATACTAAATATTAAATAGAGCTATTAATATTCATTTATTATAATTATATATAATTATTTTACATATATAATTACATTTGAGAGACAATTTATATTCCATCATTTTTACAACTTTTGAATTCCACTGTTTATAGAGAATAAATTATGTATATGACATTTTATTTGTAATTAATTATGTTAATAAAAAAAATACATTTTGTTTTTTATATTGAAGAATTTCTAGGAAAATAATTACGCAGTAATCTCGATATATAAAATTCAAAGATAACATAATACACTATAAAAACGTGAAGAAAGAAACGTCAAACTAATTTATAAAACGAGTCGAAATTGATCGATCTTTAATACACAAAATATATCGCCAAAATATGCGCTTTTTAGAAATTGACTTTCTTTCCACGTATACAGTTCTATTATCAATACACTCTGCACAGGCATACTGGAAACGTCAAAGAGTACGAGAGAAGTAGCTCACGATATTTTGCGGATTCCTGATGGATTCGAATGACCAGAGAATTTTCAAGCAGAACGTCGCACACGTGCGCGGACGAGACGAAGCTAGGGGAGAGGGTGGCATGTAAACTACAAACGGAGGCCCATACGAACTCATACGTATGTGCCTTGATCGTAGTAGAGTCGAGGGAGGACAGGACGTAGGAGAGATGTAGGGAGGGTGCGTCGTATATCGATACTCGCACGGTCGAGTGTTTGCAGCGATATTTGGTCCATTTCCATTTGGCGCACGTGGCGCGTTTACGGTTCACACCTCTTATCGTCTCACCCTCGTCGACCACCCCCACGGTCGGTCCCCGCGGCTCGCCTGTGCCACCCCCGCGTAATGGACACGCAAGGTGTCGGCGACTATGCAAACGAAGCCTCTCGACCTTATGGGTGGAGGTTTATGGGTGGGCCGAAGGGAAACGTAATTGTTCAATAAACGTTTTTCTTGTGCAAATTTTCGGCTGCGCTTTTGTCATTATAATTCTAATACGATTCCGATGTGTTTTTTTTCGTACAAAATAGATTTTGAAATTGAAAAAAATTGGAAAATTGTTTGGAAACGTATCTTCAAGAAAATAAAAACACTCACGAAATTTTGATAAACTTCCGAAAATGTTAATTTGTAAGAAGAAATTTTGCGTTTTTTGTTTTCTTAACTTATTGTTAGTAAAATCTTGATAAATTATAATAAAGTTACAATCAATTAAATATATTATATACGTGTAAATTACTTGAATATTTAGAATTATTCATTCAAGAATTTATTTTAATAAATAAATAATTGATAAAAATTATTCAATAATTATAAGTTTCTTGAATATTTTTGAATTACCGATCGCATTAAGTTTAAAAACTAATTAGATATTTAAACATTGTGTGCTTTTTAACATCTTAATTTAGCGTGTCTGTATCGTGGATATATAATACATGAAGGAAAGTGAGAAGAAAATATGAAGATGCTAGGCCGAGTACTGTATTGATTCGACGTAAACGTAGGTATGTTGGGTGTCCACTATAAGAGAGAGAGAAAAAAATTTAATATATCCAAATATATCACAAGCAGCAGCAGGCGACGATCGGCCATTCAGAACTCCATAATTTGATATGCAGCGAAATCGGGTGAGAAAGCAGCGATGGGGTGGAAATGGTTTTTAGGGTGAGCACCAAGGTGAGGAAGTACAGAAGGAGGAGGTGAAGGGACTGTAGTTACTGATGGGATGTCCCGAACAGATGTGGACATTATTCATTACGACTGACCAACGGGCTTTCTTTATATATCTCCTCATCTTCAAATAAAGAAAGATCTTACTTTTCGATCCGTTGCATCTATCGATACAACGCGATATATATCTTTAGTCTATTTAAACATTGTATTATTCTGAAAAACATACAATGGTCTTTGCTAAATTTATAAAAAATAAATTATTATTAATGTAGAGCGGTATATCTTTTACATTGAATTGGGTTAAATAATTTAAATATTTTTTAAATGTATTCCAAGTTATAATTTTTCTCTAAATTATAATTTCATAAATTTAAGCTGTAAAATTATTTATGATTTTAGTACATTAAATTTATATATCGTATCTTATATTTCTGTCCTTCATATACACGCTGATTGTTTTTCTCAAAGTCCCTTGTTGTCCTGACATTACAACTAAAAGATAGCCATTCTTCGTCGCCTACTCTGTTTACAGCTTAAACAAAACTTTCCTTTACTATACGATTCCGTGAAATATTGAATATGCCGACAAAAGGGGGTGCTTCTCGAGCATATGAAGGAGGGGATGAAAGGCGACGTGCATGCGGGGGTGGCTCTGCATGGTCGACAAACGGGTGAAAGGGTAGTGGGTGTTCAAGGGGGTGGATCCGGTCACTTGCCTGCCATTAAGGGAGCCGCGCACTGCCGCTGGCAAACCCAATTTGTTATCGACTTATTGGCCAAATTACTTACTATTACCGCAGATTTATTTCGCATATTAGTCCCCGACTACGCCCACTCGTTACGTCTCCATTAATTACTGTCCGCCGGTATGTCCACGCACATTTTGAACGACACAAGGGAGTATACGGACTAAGCTGTTTGAAAGAGTCCTCACAATTATGTCTCATTACCATATATCTTCTAAAATTCTCATGTTAGCTAATATTACCGATACATTAAATATAAGTACAGTGTATTCGTAAGTATAGTTTTGGCTATAAGTATAAAGTACTCACAAATTGACACAAATTTCTCCAACGAGAGATAAATTAAAAAATAGTTTTATAAAAAAAAAATTTATAATAAAATTTTAATGTTTTATTAGCTTTTCAGCTTTTCTTACTTTTTTCCAATAAAATGCAATAAATTAAAAGTGCTTTATACTACTCATGATCAGGAGGCTATATAATATCAACCAATATCCTTATTATATCCATTGCACTTGATTGTGCTTTATTCTTTTATATCCTTTATAATCACATCGATCCTGTACAAATTACATCTCTTTTGATTTTAACACATTACGTAGCATATTAATTTGATATCCAAACTACTTCGAAATCTGTTATTTATACACTGTTATTATAAAATGTTATTTAATAATAACAACATCTCTCTCTCTCTCCCCCCCCCCTCTCTCTTTTGCGTATTTCTTTACAAGATAAAATCAAAGACTTTGACCCACTCGAGGCTGACGAGATTTCGATTGGCGAGATTTCCGAGCGACCCTTATGTTTGCAAATTCCCCGATAACTCGCGGAGTCGTTCACAACTGGGATTATGATTCCCACGGAAACTAAAGTACTTTGGAAGGAGCCGATGTAACGTCCTGGAAATTCCACCGAGAGGCGCTCTTTACACACTCGCTCGCCCTCTCACAGGCTGAACATACAATCAACACACGAGTTTACCTTGAGTATTTTTCAAAGGAAGACACCGCCACGTCTCTCGACTCTCTCAATATCGACAAACCGCACCGCCGCTGGCGGGGGAGACAAGCGGTTATTCTGTAAACAATACACACGGCGACATTAACGGCCCACCAAACAAACATCCGTCTACGCTTTCTTATCGTTCAAACGCGCGGGGCGGGCCCATCCGTTTTCTTTAAAACACAATTGCAGCTTATTCATGTGAAAATTGATAAGAATAGTTAATTTTTATATCGAGATGTGCGATAGGAATTACTTTATGTTCATATAATTAAATAAATGTACATAATTTGAAAGAATAAATTAGAACGATATAAAAAAATTATTTTTTGTAATATATATATTACAGAGATTATTTTTATTTATTATACTTAAAGATTGTTATTTTCATGTTGTTTATATAGAGAAGGATTAGAATTCGTGAAAATTAAAAATCTGAAAGTAACAATTGTAATAACTGCAAGATTATTTTTCATAAAAATAGCATTGTACATGTATATTTATCGTCTCAATCGATTATAGTTTATAAGTTAATTGAGCGGCTTCTTAGTCTGTTATGAAAGGGTTGACATAGGGACGAGTCCGTTACGGTCGAAGGATATACTCAAGTCGCCAGGAAGACGATAAAATGTGCCACGTGTTACCCGACACTTGATATTCATGCACGTTCGTCCGTAGCACGTCGAACCTCAACTAACGGGTATCCGGCAATCTAATAAAGATAAAAAATAACATCGACTCCTGCTCGAATCCTCCTTCGAATGCTCTGTCGAAGCGATTCACGCGGTCCGAACCGCCAGTCCCCCCGCGTGTTATATTGAAAAATATATATCTTCTGCCATGCTGACCCCATCCGTAGGCTGCATATAAACTGCCCCCTTATAGAATCTATGAACGACTTAGGAGGAGCGTTAGAACTTCCGTATATTTGCTTTCCTTTCTGTCGCAGTTGCCTTGACTCCTACAGACGTTCTTGATTGAAAAAATAGTGCTCACCGCGCTTTTTATTGTCATAATTCTAACATAATTTACATCATATCATCGTAATCTTATATTGTATATATCTGATTTAAACAGATGTATTTAAAATTATTATCTAATTCTGAAAGTACACAGCAAAGGTCATTATTGATCCATAGCTATTTTTTAGATTAATATTATACTTCTTATGGACGTGTAAAAGATAAAATTCGGAAATTTTTTGACTTTTCAGTAATTATGTTTTTTATTCTGATGAAATATTTCACGTTTTATCATTTTCTTTATTTTTATAATAATTTAATTGCTTGAAGGGAGGGGGTTAATCAGTAAGAAACGATAGTACTTCTGGTGTTAAGAAAACTTTCTTTAGCGGGAAAATAATGCAAAGCAATAATTATGAAATAAAAAATAGCTGTGCAAGTGCTTAGTATAATTCATGATGGTAGATTCATGATGGCGTTAAAAGAAAATACGAGTTACGAATTTATGTACCTCACAACGTGTGCCGTCCATCGAGACAAAGCTTTGAGACATTCGCTAAGTAGTTTGGGTCACGTGCGGGATCGATTCGATAACGGCCTAAATATTTTTACTTAAGCACCCTGTTGGGACCAACGGTCGTTCGGGTACCTCCATTCATGTCTTCATCATTTTCTGTCCCGTTAGAAACAAAGTCCACTCTAACTCACCTCTGCTTCGGTGATAAAGTATCCGTTCGTGGAGTTAAATATCGATTGTAAACGAGTGAGACGTGTATACCGACTTAAGTAGAAACTTCAGAAATTTCAAAAACTTCAGGTACTTCAAAAACTTGTGATTAAAAGCTTTCTCTCGATTTCTCTTGATATTCTTTGTAATATTTGTGCATAACGTATGTTGACATTTCGAAATCATAAATTAAACATTATGATTACTTTTTTTTAATTCCTAAAACAATTTGACAGATACACTTTATTGTCATATAATATTATATGTAATTATTAGTTAAAACAATATTATAAACATTAATTTTGTGTTACTAATTCTCTTTACATAAATACGGTGTGCTTCAGAAGTGCCGAATGTATACAATTTTTAAATTTGTATTCACGCTTGGCGTAATAAAATTTTGTAATAGATGTATTAAAATTTTCATAATATAAATAATATATATATATAATATAATATATAATATATAAAATATATATAATAATATATATAATATAAGAATTAGAAATAGAAAAATTTTTATAAATATTATGACAAATTAAAATGACGAAGTTGAATATATAAGTCGCAGTGTATTGCACTGTTATTTATTTAATATATCTCTCTCTCTCTTTCTCGTTCTTTCTGCATTATATAATTGTTTATCTAGAGAAGACTACGATAGCGTGTGTGAATACATAACGCGCCCGGCTTGAATAAATAACTCGAAACACATGGTTGTACTTTTTACGCAATCCACGATAGAAATCTTGCACGGAGTTCTGTTTGTTTGAGTTAGGAAATCTTTATTGATTTCTGTAGTCAAATGCTATTTTTCTGTGTTGCCGAATGTTATTTTTCAGATAAAACATTTGTTTCTCGCGATAACTTGAATAATAATTAATATATGTCAGTAATATAACTTTACTTCTCTCTCTTCAAAATCTTATTCAATTTCATTAAATTACACGGTGATATGAATTTCTTGCTTTTTTTAATTATGTAGAAATAAATTACATTTGATATTAGTAATTAATTTAACGTATAATCAAATACAGTTGATATCTAACAAAAATTTCCTTTGTTTCCAGGTGAGCTTGTCTTCAAGAATTTTCACACCATTTCAAAACTTTCCACTCTTTCGAACACGTAGGTAAGCGAACGCAAATGAAAGTTTGAAGTATTAATTTCGGTATTTCCATAATTATGATGAAATTTTTTGTTTGAGATAAATATTCCTCTGAAATTTATTGTATTTTTTATTATACTTTTACTACAATATTTCACGCATAGATATGAAAGTGATGAACACGTTTCTATATGATAAAACATTTCGACGGAAAAACGAAATTCGAGACTCCTAATAAATTACTGAACGATCGAACCTCGTTGATACTGCGATCGTATCCGCATGTTGTTTATCGTACACGCAGGAGCACTCGAAAATCATATTCAAGTTAAAGGGATGATGCCGCTCGAAACATTGGAGGGTGCTCGAGAAAACAGAATATGAGAGGGTTGGCGGTGAGAATCCCGCTACAAGCGGAATAATGTTTATAACGTGCCGTTTCGACGGAATTCGAAATTTGTTTCTTTATCGACCATAATTTTCCGGAATCTACACACGAATAGATTTCGCGGACCGAAGTGGAACAAGGGAGATGCTAGTAATTTCGTCTCTCCACTGTATTGCTTCCTTCACTTTCATCCGCATGCTTGTATTGAAAAGCGCTACGATTCGACGCGTCATCCCCCTCCTCCCGCACCCTTTCTCATCATTCGTGGCTCGACGACTCTAAAATTTTATCCCTTCCGTTCTCGGGGATGAAGTATTGCTCGAAGTGCCTTGGTAAATGTTCGGAAAATGACTTTGCGATTTCACATTTTTTTTCACGTCGTCGAGCGGATGTATAATGTATGGAAAAGAGCATTAAAATATTTTTCATAGGGTGTGTATTTTAAATTCTGATTTTCCAGAGACATCTTGATCTTTTCTCGGTAAATAAAGATATTTTTGTATTAATACACTAATTTCCTCTGACGAAAATATTTTAACAATATTAATTTTTGGTTTGTATTTCTGCATTTTTAATAGTAATACGATAAAAATTTTAGACAATATTACTTCAATTTTTTTCTAATTCTCTCTAACATACCTATCTACAACGTATTTGATTTTCCGATATTTTATCTCCATTTTTCACGTATCGTTTACTTCAATATCAACTTGTATACAAACACTTTTGTGATAAAGGAAACGCGTCTTTATCAAAGTGCTCACATCCAACGCCCAGTTAACAACGGATTTCTTATGTCTTACGTTGTATAAATTTTTCATCGGTGCATCGCAAATAGTGTATGAAGAAACATGGGACGAACAACGGAATGATAAGACGTTAAAATGCATCACGTTCCCCGTCGCTCCTCGCCGCGATAGCGCGAGGGTGTCACGTGAAATAAGAGACACATACACGCGAGCGCATTATGCGAAAAATATGGTAATAATATTGCCGAGGCCAAGCAAAACAGCCCCCTGCATATGAAATACGCGGGATACTCTGCTCCTGCACAGCCACCGTCTTCCTCTCCTTCTTATTCATCTCGCCACTCCTCCCGCGGCCTTCGGCGCGCGGCCGCGTTTCGCGCGCGCGTTTACTCCTTTTCTCTTTTTAAAGCACCTCATCTGCCGCGATCTCGAGAGCGCACCCCCGATCCGGCCGACGCCGCCGACTGAATACAAATGTGGCTTTCGGGAACGGGAACGGCACAACGCAATTCTCGGCGAATTAGCGACGAAAAACAGGAGAGCGCGAGGCGAGGAGGCCGCGCTATACCTCTTTTTTCTCCTTAGCCTTAGAGAAACGTGATTTACGCGTGATTTCAAAAATCTCGGGAGCTTTCCTATTTTTTGATAAATAAATCAAGTGTTCACTTGTGCTAAATCTATGCCTGTAAAGAAATATAGGGCGCTATATTAATGTGCACTAAGAAAAAAGTAATTTAGTAAATATTTGTAGTTATAATTGCATGTAAATAATTATGGTTACGAGCTCTATTTTTATTATTTTAATAATGTTAGCAATACAGGTAGTTTTCTCAAACACATGAAAAAATTGTATTGTAAGTTATGATTATTTAAAAAAAAAAAAAAAAAAAAAAAAAAGTGTACAATACAGTAAGATATTAAGATATAAGTGCTAAATAAAATTAACTTTTTTATTTAATAAATGCAATTTCAATTATAGTGAATGTAATCTTTTTCTTAAATTCGCTTATTATTTATATGATAATAATAACTGAAAAATATGTAAAAAAAGAACTAAAGATTTTCAAGTAATGTGTGATTATTAATAGCACAATTGACTATGTTTGCATGATTAAACATTTACAAATTAGAAATACATATATAGTTATCCTAAAAAATGAATATAAATTATATATATTTTTCTCAGTACGAAATTGTTTCTCGGTTGATTAACAAAGACAATGGAATAGCAGGAATTGAAAGATACATACAAAATTATTAATTATTTATTAATTGCGAAAATTAATAAATAAATAAATTTTATACGTATTTAGTCAAATTAATATAATCATTTTCATGGATGGCTGTTTGGTTTGCTTATCTAGTGACACGGCCTCAAACTGACAAGAGTATTCAAGCTAAAATTATTTTCTGAAAATATTCTACCTAGTGGTTATATTCTAAAAGGAATGTGTCGTCGATTTAAATTTAATTTTATTTAATCCTTCGCCTCGTGAAAATCAAATAATTTCTGCATCTTGTCGAGTCAAACCAATTAAACAAGGGGAAGATGTAATATAATTTCAAGATATATTAATGTCAACTTATTATTATGTAATAATTTAATTGCATATTAATATAAACGAGACGTCAATGTATTTGGAAAAAAAAAATATGTTTATTTATTTTACTTATTTATCCACAACATCTTTACGCGCTCGATTTTCAGAGTTTTTACACCCATTACTTTATATCGACGTTAATATTCAAGACACCGAACGAAATGAATATTAAACACGGTAATCGTTTTAGTCTTCTATACCTATACTGCATTTGCTTTTTCTCTTTTTCTGTCCAACTTTTGTTTTATCTAAAAGTTATACATAACATTAAAAAGCTATCTTAATTTTCATATTGCTTGTACAACATAAATTTGATAAATAAAGAATAAATCTTATTACATTTCATATAGGAGTATTTTGACTGTAACCCAGTTTTAACATATTGATTTTGTAGAAATCGGGATGCATATATTAGTCAGAAATATGTTATAATTATTTTGATAACTGAATTTATGTTTCCATCTTTGTACATCATTTATCTATTAAAAACAAAACAGATAAGCGAATGTGTAATCCAGTAACTAATATTTAAGTTCTAAATTATTTAATTCTAATTAATAGAATTTATTTGAGATAAATTGAATAACAATCCACGCATGTGTGTGTGTGTATATATATGTGTACCTTAAAATAAAATATATTTTAAAGCGTATGCATATTATATTTATCGAATAATCTTCCGAAGCGCATAAATGATCATCCGTAGTATAGATTATGATATATATATATATATTGCATTTTTGATATTCAATATATGATATTCTATAACGAAAGTAATAAAAGACGCGAATATTATATGCACTACATTCAAAAATTTGAAACAGTGAAGCAAATTTGTAAAGAAATACAATAAAAAGATCAATCATAAAATTTTAATTTATAATAAAAGCATTACTATGAAACAATATAATATAATTTACAATTAATTTCAACTCTTAACTACTAAAGTTAATTATTAGTGTCTGAATTTTAATTATAATTTCAACTTATTAAAAGATCTCATTTTTAATTACTACCATACAACTTCGTAGCATCCTACTTATTAATTTTTAATGTCAATTATTATTGAATATTTTTATCCACGCTGTAAAAAATAATTAAAAAATCATAAAATTTCCTTGAAATGCCAGAATGTGATTGATATATAAGTAACAAATGTGACAGTAACAATTTCACTCAAGCCACGAACCTTGTTCTTTCTTGATAACAGAATAATGACATAGCACACTAACTTGGTAAAAATTTTTTAATGAAATATTTTCTTGGAAATATGATTAGAAATAAATAATAGTGTTGTTGAATAGTTAAAACAAAGATATCAGTTTTTTATGTGATGTTTTTTGTTAGAAATATTACTACTATTTTGATATTAAAAAAGACAGTGTTTTTTAACTTTTGAATGATAATTTATCTACAGAATTTCACGGCTATACAGGATAAAGCGAAGTAATTTAGATAAGTATAAGTTAACAGAAATTTTCAAATCAAGGCATACATGTATTTAATCAAATATTCAAAAAATAGACGTTATTGACATATTAATAGTATACCTATATTTTGTATGTTTGATCGACTATGACTCAATCTTTTATACAGTTTGAAAATTTCTGTTTACCTATCCAAATTATTTTGCTTTGCTCTAGTCGAAAATTAATAGCATTGTAACATTTTCATATAAATACTTAAATCGTTTTACCGTCTCTATAGTGTGATAACGACAAGAAAGAACAATTTTATTTAAGCTAGTTGGAAGCACCTTTTATTCTTGTCGAGAAACATCTTAGCAGGTCCACTTTTCATTAGAAGAAAGCTACCCTTTCGTCCTATCTAAAAACGCCTTGTACTACTCTCAATATTCTCGCACCCCCTTTCGCTTCTAATTCCTGAGCCCGGAACAACCTGACATTTTTCTCACCCTTTGCTCGTCCCTCGGCCGGCGATGTACCCTCGTAGCGCGTGAAAAATATTGGATAATTTTCCGAGTCAGAAAATCCGCTGTTGCCCGACTTAATTGTATCATCAAGAACTCCTCGAGTTCGGCGAGACGAGGCTTAAGTAATACTGTACAATTTTTAACCACAATCTCATCCGATATTCCAACCGCGTCGAGCTTGAAATTCAAAACGGTTTGACGCCACTCGAATGCCGCAACCCTTTACTACTATGTTCTTCTTAATCACGTTTCCTTTTTGCGTCACTATCATTTATCCTTAAGATATGTTTCTTTCAGAAGCAAAAGATGTATTGTATCTTACGACAAATGTGAAAAGAATTTTATTAATTGAATTTTGCTAACGTGATTACACTTATTAATATTTTTTTTTTACAATCTGACTTAAATTATAAATTTTTGATTTTATAAAATAATAATTTCAGTTAAAGTTATTAGATTAGCATTTAATTTGTGTAATATCGATCGGAAATTTTAATAAATACAAAAAAATAACGTGTATTATTACATATTTAATATAAATACAGTTTTGTAAAATTTAAAAACAGCACAAATATAATATTTTATCCTATGGTACATTAAAATTATTAAAGTTGTTTTTAAAATAAAAAATAAAACATAAAAAATAAAATGAACATTACATATAATTATTAGATAAAATCATCTAAAACACTACTATAAAGGTGAACCCGGAAGGCTCGTCGCGATGCAATTTTACAATAAAGCGATCGTGAAAGTACGTCAAGGACATTGGCGGTCAACTTCCCTTGTGTTTTTTACCCCCGGAATCGAGTGGGCGTAGGAATGCAAAAGCAAAGTGCCCGGAAAAGTGGGGCGATCAGGCGACGGCGGCGGTCGGAGGTCCGTCGTCGGCCTGACGGACTCTCTCGTTTGTGCAAACAAACCAAAATGGACTGCGAATAAATATGCGTCTACGAGCAAAAGCGAACGCCCGTATGCTGGGTCATGATCCGTCCATGTACGCGGCGTGGTTACGAGAGGGATCGGGGGGTTGCAGGGATGAGTGAATCGCGTAGCGCGAGGGGGCGGGATACGTTGGGGATTTAGAGACCTTTAATGGAGCTCGTCTGCCCCGCGACTACCAGAAAAGGAATTCGCCACTTTCCATTATTCACTCCGCGCCTTTTTTTTTTTTTTATCGCGTCCACACCGCCTTTTTAGGAAAAATCGCGTTGGGACGCCGCTCTTTCTCGAGAGAGAAATTTGCCTACCTCCTGTATCCATATGTTCTTATGTCGGAGGCTTCTTGCTTTTCCGATACATACAGAAACATGTATTCTGTACTAAATTGTAAACAAAGTTTTACTTTTTTGCTGAGTTATAGAAGGGTATAATTAACTCTTGATTCAGGCGTAACATTCTCTCGATATTTTTATACATATATTTTATATGTATGATACATTATATATCATATATATATTATATATATCTTACATCTTATATTTATCATAATGAAAATATAATAAGGTATAAAAAATTTAATATCATATTAGCGTTATCAACTTTTAATTAATTAACATATAATCTATAATTTTTTTTAATTTGTACATTATTAAGTCTTTTGTACTTCTGAATTAATGTTACTTGTATATAATTGTATAAAATGTAATTTGTTAAAAAGTATCTTAATCAATAATTTTGAATAAAATATATATTTATTTCTTTTCTATCTATCTATACGTATAAATAAAATTATATTATTTTTCTTTCTATCTATCTATCTATCTATACGTAAATAAAATTATATTTATTTTTCTTTCTGTCTATCTGTCTATACGTATAATATCTAAAGCTCTTCATGATTGAATTACGTTTAAAGGAGCTATCCGAATTAAAAGTTGTCAAATTGATTTTCTCGTTTTATTATGCCAGTCTGTTTCCGATACTGAATATAACTCGTTCCGTAGCTTCCTCATTGACCTTATTTCAGGATATTTTGCAGCTGGACGATAATGCCGAGCGATAAAATACGAGTTATTCTGTTTCCTGCTGACTTTTGCCATTAACGCGTAGCCGCCTCTAGCGGCTGGAATAAACTTCTGACTACATTCACCGAAGAAAATGAAATAAAGGATACATCTGTTTGGTGGAGCATAATTTCCCGTTTCTTGGACCTCCCATGCCTTCGAGCCACGTTGTTGCCAGTCCGTGTTGGCCACAAGTCGTTAATGAAAATCAAACAACGGAAAAATTACATCCACTTGGCGGTAACCATCGTCCCAGTCTTTTCCACCCCTGAGACTTTTCAGGGGCGGTTTTGCCTTCGTCAGCCTTTCCTTTCCTCCACTGCATCAGCGAGGGCTTCCAGCGGCCTCTCTGGTCCACCATGTTCTTTCAGCGCAGCCTCTTCACTCTCTCTCTCTTTCTCTCTCTCTCTCTCTCTCTCTCTCTCTCTGTACCTCTCCCTTCCTCCCTTATTCATTCTCCACCCCTCGTCCATCCTTCGTTAATCTACTGTATCTTTGCGAAAATGGAATTAATAGAAGTCGTGTTTGCCGCTGCTCGATATTACAGTATCGCGTTCGATGTAACGGAGAAGTCTAACGGTGTTTGTACAACTACAACGGGAGTCTGAAAATTGTTGTTCCTTCGTAGCAGTGTTTGAGCTACCTTTTTCGGAAAATAGACGTAGAAGAGTATTTAAAACATGAAGCGCGTTATCGCAGATTTTACGGATCCCTCTCAATATGCAGTTCAATTTTACTATCGCGTTTATTGTGATATGCGAAATTTATATAAACTTATTAGATTCGATTTTGTGTCCAAGTTGGAAAATCTCCAAGAAAAATAGCTGGAAGAGTACCGAAAGTTTGACACCCTTAAACATTTCAAATAATTACCTCTTAATCAAGTAAAAGCATACGCTTTAGATGTGTTAGCGTACTTATTACGGCAATTGACTTAATTTAATCAAAAACGGAGCGGGTGTAATATACCATACGAGATCCGAGCGTAGGTATCCCGTCGACCCCGTATTTTTTGCTTCGTTCCTTTGGCAAGGAAGCCACGAGATCCGCCAGCCGGAAAGTCAGGAGCGAAGAAAGGTCTCTTCATAATTCAAACGGCCACTAATTGATACTGAATTATTAATCGGAATGAAAGTAAAACACAACCTTCTCCAGCGCGAAGAGATTACCTGGCTATTGCTTAAGGATCCATCTAGTTCCTTGTTTTCTCGAAGAGAAATTTTAAACATTGTTTCAATGGAACAACAGATTGTTTCATGTATATATAACCAACACTTTTTACCTAGACTTTACTAATCGGGAAAATTTTCTTTCATTTTCTTATTTTTATCTTTATGAATTATATATTTCCCATTTTCTAATTTTGTTACGAGTTTGACGATATTGCAGTTAAACAGATTTATTTATTTCACATTTATGATTACGTAATTATCCATTTGTGTTGTTTCATGAAATATTTTACATATTTTTTAAATTGTAACTAGTAGTTAAGTTATAAACTATTGAAGAGGAGTGCTTCTTCAGAATTAAGAACTAAGCAGTTGAAGAAGTAATTATAGAAATATTTAACGTGGTAAATTTTCGATAAATCTCTTTATAACATTTTGCTAAAAGAAAGTAGATAAATTAATCAAGGAGGCAAACGAAATGTGGCTTGCAAAATATGAAAGATTATACATATATATATATATATACATACATATATATTCAATTTTTTCTTTCTCTCCCTGTACCGGTGAATCCAGCCGGAAGCACGTATTCTGTCGAAACGAGAGAAGAAATTGGAGGATTGTCTCTGCGGCGACACACGTACGACGTTGCACATTTCGCAATGCGTACGCGGAAATCGCTGAACCGATGGATGTAAGCAAACCCGCAGAATGTCGAAATTACTCTCTCCGATGCACCCTCTGTTCCGGTTTCTCTGTTCATCCGTTCTCGCGCGTTTCTCACCCTCTGCCGATGTCGACCCTATGCTCTCGCGGATTCGCACGCACACTTTCTCGCTCCCTTCGTCTCTTCGGTTCCATCTCTCTGGACAGGCTCGATCTCCTGTATCTCGCCTATCCAGCTGCGACAGTCCCACACCTCCATGCGTTAATTCCTGTACACACAGACAGCGGATACCTACGGGAGAGCATACCACGGGCACCGTTTACCTTGCATAATGCCAGCGATCTTTGTTTCTTCCTTTGCGCGGCGTCCGTCACGTTATTCCGAGAGCGCCGAAAGGCCACTCTTTTTCACACAAGACCTTCCTCATTTATAAAATACGTCAAGAGCAACGTAAACATATTTAATACTCACGTAAATATTTTCCTGCAGATAGCCGACGGGATGATTATTTGCACCATTAATTGTCCAGAAATAGAGAAAATGTTGAGGTAGACTAACGAGAGTGACTATAAACTGTTTCTATTTAAACATATAGTCTTCAAATAGAGTATTCTTTAAATAGGATTACAAACATTACATAAGATGCAATTAACATTATTAAAATATCAGTATTATTAATTATTGCAAGTCATCTTTGAAGATTTCTTCAACCTTTATAGGGCGACAAAGCTATATTAGTGGCGCTGAAATAGTGTTATATTTTGAGGCAAGGAGAATACAATGAAACAATGAATTATAAATCTTAATTACTCAAGGAAAGACTAAGATTTTAAAAATAGACCCCCCGAGTCTTTAAAGAGTAAGAAATCATTTCTTTCACTGTTCCGACAATATCCACATAAGATCATGATTGAGAGAGAGATAAAGCGAGTAATTGATAACATTTATCGCAATACTATCAAAAATTTGGACGCACGCAATTCGGCGATTGCAAACGATGACGATAATTCAATCAAGAATTTTTGTAACGATCGAGACACCGTCAGACGATGAACAAACTCAGCAAGAGAACGGACAGAACCGCGGAATCCTGGCGAACGAAGGTTAGCGAATCGTACTAATTGATATCAATGGAAGGGCGTTTCTACATTGTCAGTCGGGAGAATCAGCTCCGATAGAAGTCCGTCCAGGATCGTCATCGTGATCCGTTCGGCCGCGTCGCTGCACTAAAATAAACCTTCGAAACGAGAATGGCGACGACCAGGTAACTCCGGAGTTCCGGCATTGAGGGCTCGGTGGAGGAGTGAGGGAGAAAGGGCGAGGCGAGGAGAGAAGGCGGAGGAGGTCGACGGCGATGAGTTCGAGTTTTTGAGAGGCTGACGAACCAATCACGGGGCCATCTATAATGTACACAGCCCGTTAACGATTGAGACCAGAGACATTCCGTCCGCTTGGTCCTAGCCATTCTCCAAATATTCGCCATGGCTAGTCAATCGTCCCAGGAAACCTACCCGTACCACCGCCCAGGCAATTCCGCCCCTTTTCTCTTTTCCGCAGCACGTGAAACGTTCGCCGGACCGTCGGACCAAAACGGACGCTCGCGGAATCGTTAATTCCTTTCAATATTGCACGTCCTTTCAGAAGTCACGTCAAGTCACCAGCGGATGTCCCTTCGCTCGTCGAGGGCGTAAGTGACGTTTCTAGCGTGAACGCGACTAACCTCTCGCGATTATTTTCTCCGAGACGGACATATTTGCAGCGCGAACGGGAAGTGCGAAGCTGCAGACATTTCGCTGGGACTGCGCGGGGAGGTCTCTTTTGTTAGAAAAGCGTTGCCAATTTTATAAATCGAATTCATTCAATCGACGGTGCTATTTCTGCGTATTTTACATTTAAAAATATAATTTTCTTATAATATGTATAATTCTTGAAGAGAAGAAATAGAATAAATAGATATACATTGTATTAAATATTTTTTTCAATTGTCTGCATCTCTCACGCAATAATTTAGGCGCTTCTAGCAAACATTTTCTGCGGTGCCTGAATATTTATTATTCTCAAATTCTCATTCTCTTCGAACTTGGCAATGATAGCGACAGGGGATCGGAATCTGTCGGGTAATTTGTATTCCACATTTCTCACGAAAGGATGGGGGGCGTCGAATACTCGTGTCGCGTCTGTTCATCCTCCCTTCTTCCACTCTGCCCCTCGCGCACGTTCGTAAGACTCTTACACACACTCGGGCCAGTGAGTAACGTCTGATTATGCGAGCGCATGACTGCCCGTAACGCGATTTAATATTAAAATATTATGACAAACGTCAACAGGAGGCGGGTGTAAAGAGACGCGCCTCTGATTGGCCCGCGACCGCGTGAATACGAAACGAGAGATAGGGACATCTCACCAACCCTTGTTTTGCCCTTCGCTACTCTTCCCTTTTTGCTCTTGCGACTGAAACCCAGAAGAGAATTTCGACAGATAAAACGAATAAGGGGACCAGGTGTTAACTCAGTTGAGAACGCGGTCTTCCGGTTTTTAATTCCATTATTCTTTTGTATCTTGAGAGAGAACCTATAGTATCGTACTGTAACATCAAGTTTTGTAATATCAAACCTTTTAAAACCATCTCATACATATGTATGATAATTTTGGTGGTCCCTTTCTTACTTTGTTTGTATCACACCATCTAGAAATATTTCCAGTTTATATAATTGTTAAACACACGTCTAAATTAATTTAATTGGAGAATAGATAAAAATTCGCGTTTCATATTTCTTATCCGCTGTAGAGCAGTACATACATTACATAAGAAAATAATTATTTTTTAACCAAAAATTAAATTTATTTTGTCACTTTTTTAATCAATACCTTCACAGAGAAAGAACGAATTTTGTTGAAATATTAAAAAATTTAATTAGATACAAATCTGAAAAATAATTTTATTAGATTGTCAAAATAATTATGTGGAAAACTCAAATATGATGAGCAATGCTGCAAAAAAATTTTAATATTCTAGCTTGAGTATCTTACATAATTATTTTTATAATTAAACAAAATTATTTTCAGATCTGTCGCTAACTAAATTCTTAGATATTTCAGCAAAACTGTCTTTCCATGTTTGTTTACGAATAACCAACTTTCATATGTTTAAAACATCGATCTCTAAACTAAATGAAACTTTAAAGTATTGATGTCCATATATACTAAATTAACTTTAAAAAATTTATATGTAATCAATTGGACGGCTGATAAAGCAGCTACGTACATCAAAACTGTGAAATAAAATAGGCAGGTGAATGCAAAATACAAATAAAGAAGCGGCATGAAATCTGATTTGAATTCATCGTGCAAGTAGATCGTCGATGCGGTATCAATTTAAACGTCCAACTCTTTTCGTTGGCTGCTTTTTTTCCCATGTAAAAGTATCTGTAACGCGAGCGCGAGTCTGCACACACGAAGCACATCGAACGAGACTCGACGCACGTAGTTTAGTCCGCGCATCGTCGACATGCAGAAAAGCGCGCTGAATAAACACTCCTGACAGCGTGCCTGTAACGAGTTTAAAATCTAACGATATCCCACTGGTTTAAAACACGGCCGATGTTCGCCGGCTATCGAACAATCGCCTACACAACAGAAATTTCGATACCCGTTTTGTATTCATTTCCGCCTATCGGCTGATATCGATATTCTCCTTTTTTCCACCTAGTGAACAATTACAAAACGATTGGCGTTGATCGTTCGTTATTAAATCATGACAATTGCATCATTTGATGGTTATATTCAATTTTTGTTTCATGCAAAATGCGCGATTTTCTAGAGATTCTCGTTAGATCTCAAAATTTCTTTTTAGGTACAAGTTATTGAACTGATTACTAGAGTAATTAGAAACTGATATAAGTAATTATAAATTAGACGAGAATATATCTCATTATTGTATTATTCAAAGAATATACACAATGCTTGATCTAAATCTTATTATTATGTTTTCAAAGACAATTTTATTTGATTTCATATAGTATTATTAAATTTTAAAGGAGACGTCAACGTAGCTAATACGAATCGAAGCCCATAACAGTCTAGCTGGATCTTAGTTGCTTATATATAATTTCGCGTGAATTTATATACTGATATATGTAGTCTTTCAATAGGAGTTTTTATACAGGATCGTTTTCAGTGCACTTACGAAAATTGAGTTGTTAAATATTTAGCCAAAAATAGTGATGAGTCAGAGATTTGCTTAAACTCCTGAACATTGGCAGATTTTTGCGAGGGTACCCTTATGCCAGCAGATGAGGCGTAGTAGTAAGTTCGGCAACGTGGAGAACCGAAAGTATCACGGCGAGGATGTACATAAGGAACTCATATACAGCCACGGGAGTTTCAGTAAGAGAGGCCGCGCTGCAGCGGGGGAGCGAAGGAATAAATCCAAACAGTAAACAGAGCGGAGCTTTTGCGAGGAAACGTTGGTGAAAATTCTAATATATAAAAGATATGAGAGCTCGCGCGAGGGGGTTGAACTCGAAGAAGCCTCCGGGATTCAAATAAGTGGGGTTACGCGTGGTACCCGTGAGGGAATGACGGGCGCAAAAGGGCTGGGCGGGGGTCGAAGGAATCTGAACAGCCAACAACAAGCGCACAGCCTCCGACCTTTATTTAACCTTTTCTTAAAAGAGTCTTAGGAGTCCCTCTTATCTGTAGTCGATGGCCCTTCAGCGTCGGCCCTTATGCTTTCATTCTTTCGTCTCTTATATCTTTTTCCTTCGCCCCGCTCCCTCACCCTTCGTGTACACACGTCGAACTTCATCGTCTTTTCCCTTTGCTCTCCGCCCGCTCCCCCCCCCCCCCCACCCCTGAACACTCTTACGTTTTCGCGACGAGAATCGTTGTCCCTTCCGCGTTGTCGCGGTTACGGTTTCAGATCCTTCGTTTCTTCATTAAGAGAGACGCGGGGTGGGAATTAATTAAGGAATTAAAGGTCTCGACCTCTGCGAAGAAGCGCTATGAGCCGAAGTGGATTAAACCAGTTCTGCTGTACGTCATATTTTATTAATTTTGTGAACAAACGATGTTCGCTCGCAATCTGAAGGTGCACATAGTCTCTCACTCTTCATGAAAAGAATTTCAGACAGTTTATGTAATAGTTGTATATTTCGTACGCTAATCTTCAAAAGTATTTATGTACACATGCAAAAAGACTCAGAATATTTATTTCCTTGATACATAATATTGTTACTTTCGTAATTAGGAGAAACATTGTTATTTTTACAAGTGGCATGACGACAGCATACATATTTATTATTTATTCATGTTGTTCACAAGCCAATATCAGATAATTTAAATTCTAAATTTGCCACACGCGCTAACCGTCTTGTTTAGTAATGATAATCAGACGAATAAGCGAATAACTATTGTATGAATAACACACAGAGCTGTTTGATTACGTAAAATGGAAACGTTCACTCAAAAAAAAAAATAATCTAATTGTAAAGTGTAATTTCCGGTAACCTCATATTCTAAGTAGAAATTCTTACAGAAAGAGTATTCCTCTTCCAATGCACTGTGGACTATTCATCAAAAATATATTGGAAATTATTCTAACAGTTTTCCTCTTGTATAAGAGGAATATGTTAACTTAAAGCGCAATGCCCTCTTACAAGTATAACATAAATAGCAATGTGTAAGATTTTTACTGCAGATGCAAAACAAAAGTACTCTAACTGTAAGAATATTGTGCTTAGAATATTTTCCTCTCGATTTCAGAAGATTCCACTTGAGGCCGTATATAAGAATAAAATCCTCTAAGATTTAGCGGATTCTGCTAATATTAAAATTATTTTTTTTTTGGTGTTAACTGCAGAGTTGATCGTATAGCTACGGCAATAGAAAGAACCAAATTCGGAAGTGCTGCAGTCCATGCACACGCGCCAAATTCTCTGAGTGCCTTTACTTCTGTTTTCCTTTGCCGCCTCCGACTCTGCCGTTTTCTATTCCCTTTCCTTTCTTTCCTCTCTATCTCTCAGACTTTGGCCTGAAATGCCACGTGCTGGCGCTCCTGACTAAACACTGATAACGCGCGCCGCGGAATTTCTTTGCATGTTATAAACATACGTAATCGTACACAAATAAGATTAGCATAGGACTCGGCGTGCTGGATTCGCAAGAGACACACGGTCTTCCGCCCGAGAAACAATCGTTTTGTAGCCCCGTATGTAATAGCAAACGTATTTAAAATTTATCTTCCAACGTCTTCGGTGGCTGATAGTTTGATACGAGAAGATTATGCTTTGGTCGGCTGGATTGCATAAGCTCTGCCAATCATTAGTAATAGAATAGCGTAAATTGATCTCACGTGAGAATGATCTTGTGCTTATTATAACTGTAGCCCGCTATAGAAAAGCAGCAGTCTTATGTAAATTATTTTTTGTAGATTAACTAGTTTTTACGTCCACTTTTTATACCCATCCAATCATGATTGCAACTGCATTTTAACACGGAATTTTTATGTTGGCAATACAGTTATAAACAACATTTCATTACAAACGCATTTATGCCACGCATGTTGATTATGCGATTATTTTTGTCGATTAGAACACAATTGACGAAGAGTCAGCGATTTTGCATCATTTAATATTTTAATGATAGCAGTCCGATAAAAGTTTTGTCGTATAAAAAGGTAAAAAAAAAAAAACGAAGAATATATTCGCGGAATAAACACATCGCGGAAAACGCACACGAACGTCTTTGACAAGCTGTTTTGCTGTCCAATGGATCCTTGCGATGATAAATATTTGCACAAGCGATGCGTCTCCAAGACACGTGTGTTTGTAGTAATTACTTTGTTGCGTGATGATTGTTTGTTATGCAATTCGGTCCCGACGAAGGCACGAAGTGCAAGGCCATCGAACATTCGAATTGGAAATATTTTCAGCTGAACGTGTCTTCTACATTATTTTGCTTATTGTACGTGACGTAATATAAGTATATTTAAGATTGTTTACAAGAATAAGCAGTTGAATTAGAGCGACATATAGGATGTCTTGTAAAGACTATAATAACGCTTAAAAGTAGATTCTTGAAATCATATTTTAAGACGAAAATTCTAATACTACAATAAAATGTCGAGCTGACTGTAATAGTTCTTAAATTATAAGCAATTAAAAGTTAGTGAATCATACCGCTTAAAAGTTGCGCGTTCAGTGTAATGCAACGTAAAATGCTAAAAGCGAAAGCTAATTGACGTCTCTCGTTAACATCAATATAATGTTAATATCAATATATACATTATTTACATGCGAAGATAACATTATTAATATTTTTCTCTATATAATTATTAATTTATATTATATTGAAAAATTATTATACTTCGATAGTTTAATATTAGGATTTTCGTCTTCAAAATGATCTTAGGTATCTTTCCAACGTTGTTACGGTTTTTACGAAACACTCTATATAATACAAGTAGCTTACTTATTCGTTTCAGTTTAGTTCACGATTGGTGATACTATTATATACATATATTTTACATATACTGCAGTAAAGTATTTATATTGATTAAAGATTAAAGTTATTAATACATAGCGTCTTATTTGACGTACTTTCAAAACAATAAAATATAATAAGAAAAATAACTTAAGTTATTTAATAAATTAATAGAAATTATATGCATATGCAAGTAAAATCTAAATTTGGAAATTTGTTTTGCGAGAAATATTTTTTTATATTAATATCTTATAACACTTATTTATTGTGCAATAAGAATTAAATTATTTAAAGTTTCATCGAAAAATGATACGGTTTGCCAAATATTAAATTCTTATGTTATTTTGATGACATTTTGTATCTGATGTACATTTAAATTATTTAATAATAAAATTTAAATTAATTTAAGTACTTTTTAAATTATGTAATGTTTTTTTATGTTTCATATGTTTACGAAAAATATTAAATTTAAAAAATAACTCTTTAAGAGCTGTTATCTTTATTAAAGAAGACTTATATTGATTATTATTATCGCTAAACTTCCAGAAGCGCAAAGGCTAGTTATTTCTACGATGAAATATATCTTATGGTAATAAAGGGTAATAAATTTCTCAGAGAACATTGTCTAAAAGTGCCCCATTATATCATACAATAACACAATAATAATGATGAACTTATCGAGACATCTGGAACGCGCTCGAAAGTTTCGACCCTCGCGAGAAGCGGGCAGAAGAGAAGTTTGATTCCGCCTTTACACTCGACAATCTGCTTGATGATGGAGCTTAATAAAACAAATCTCGCTGTGTAAACAGCTAAGGAGACTCTAACCAATGTCATTCAGACAACAGCGAGTTTTCCTTCGAGCCAGCCAATGATGACGGAGCAGTCGAGGCTGGTCCTCCTTCGCGCTCGAATACTATTAGATAAGATCAATATTGTTCAAAATACGGTAGAAGTTTAACGCATGTACATTACGTACGTGGTATTTGTATCATGAATATTCCGCCCGGAGCTGTTCTTTTGCTCCCTTGTCTTGATGGTCCCGCGTCTCTCGCGCTAGCTTTCTTATTTAGTTCTTGTCTCTTATTTCAAAATTTACCGCTGTGTAAATACCAACCGATTTTTATTTAAATATTTATAAGAGTATATAGTTAAGATTGTTGGTTTCACAACACGCACGTCAAACCGCGATTTCTCCATAAGGCAGCTCGCAACAGTTTTTGATCGAGCTCTCGATCTCCATTTTCATATTGCAGGCTACTTCGCTGTTTGCAGCGCTGAAGCAGCAACAACAGCAATCGCGCGACAGCGTCTTCTCGTCGCGGGACCGTGAGTGCCGCGACAGGGATCGCCTGTCTACGGTCCGCAATCGCGATTCCGGCAGGAGTAATATAGCGGAAACCGGCGGTGGCAGCGGCGTTGCTGATCAACAGCAGCAACAGCAGCAGCAGGATCTCACTATCGAGTATCAAAGCAATGGGAAGCTCAGTCCCGCCGGACACGCAGTGACATCAGCACCCATGACCCAGCAAAAGCAGCCAATCATTACGCAGCAATCGCAACAGCCCAGTTCAGGGGCACCGGGGCCCCAACCTAGCCCTCATCAAAGTCCACAAGCCCCACAGAGGGGTTCACCACCGAATCCTTCCCAGGGTCCGCCACCCGGTGGCCCGCCAGGGGCTCCACCGTCGCAGACCCCCTCGCAGATGATGCTCAGCTCGGCGAGTGGCCTCCACCAGATGCAACAACTGCTGCAGCAGCACATACTCAGCCCCACGCAACTGCAATCCTTTATGCAGCAGCACACGTTGTATATGCAGCAACAGCAACAACAACATCATCAGGTAAATTCCACATTCGTGCCTCGTTTATTTTTTTAACATTTTATCAATTATTTACTTGATAAGCATTTTACGAACGTTTAATGAATATTACTATTATTTGCTTTTGCTTATTATTATTTGCAAGTGCACAAAAATGCTTTAAAAGAAAAAGATCTTACTTAATATATACACAAAAAAAAACGAGAAAACATTAAATTTTGTGTCATATCTTTTACGAATATATTATCTATTTTAGTTCTAATTATACACTAATAAATTTTATGATTTTTGTTTAGAATTTATTTACTATACCTATATTGTAAATGTATAGATATAATAAATCAGTATATACTCTTTAATGTAAAATAAAACTTTAAAACATAATTAATTAATCAATGATTAATCAATTTTGAATTAAATTTTAGCATTATATCCATTTTTGTTTTTATACGTAAAATTTTTACCTTAATTTTCATCTTTTGCATTTTTTATTTATTTAATTGCTTTAGTCACAACATCGCATTAAATTGCAGGATTCATCTTCCGATCATGCATCTAATCAGGAGCGATTTGGTTACTTTTCTTCTTTAAAGAACGTAAGTGAAATATTCCTTATATATAACATAATAAATTCGTCTAGATTATTATACGAATAATTTAAATAATTAAGGGAGAAGGCCTATAAACGATCGCGACTAGATCTTACTGTTTAATAATATTTCCATACACATTTTATATATTATTACATCTTCTTAGTTCTTTAAACTGCGCGTTCATTACTGTCGAATTTACAACGCAATCAAATTAAAATCATAATTAAATTGATAGTCACAAATTAAATTAATCGTCAATTTGGATCATAATTTTAATAGCAACTTAATACTTTAACATATCGTGAAAAATATTCCTGAGATATTCCTAATTGTTTTATTTTACATTATAAAATATTAGGTAAAAAGGAAAAAGGGTTTTATGTTACATTAAGAGAAACAATTTAGCCACCAAAACAATCAGTAATGCGATATAAATTAGTTATTGCTAAAACGTTTTTCTAATTTTACTCCTTCTATCGATTATTCATTATGTATAATGTCACTAATGATAGCTTCACTAATAACATCCGATAATAATGTTAATCGATTAAGAAGTGGCTAAGATAGTAGTCACGAATTAAAGACTCGTGCAAAAAAGCTATTCTATTTTCAACGAAAATACTTATTTCACAGAGTTATTTACTTGAAGGATAAATTTATCGGCTGAAATCTTTCGTAACTTTTATAAGAATACGTATATTTTCATTTCGCGTAAAACTCGAGCAAAATTCACTCTGTGATGCAAATATAACATTGTAATTTAATGATACAGTATCTTAAATTGTACTCTTAATTGAACAAACGAAACGGAAACGTAAGACACTTTCGTGAGAAAGCTAATCTTAAAAGAGGTTTTGAATTTCGATGTACGCGCAATTCGCGACGGACGGGACTGCCGGAAAGTTCGATGCTATAGTGAGAGGGTTGATACTCGGTCTGTGTAAACAGGTAGTCCCTTCTATATCGTTACGATAACAATACACGTCGCGCGAACCACTTTTGCTATCCAGCCACAGTGTTATCCTGGCGCCTACGATCCAATAAGCACTCTGATATTCCTTTTCAAAAATACCAACGTAAGCGACAACAAATATTTTTCATGGCGCCATGTCATTTATTGTAGCAGAAATTATCTTCGAAAAGAAAGAAATGCGCCGAATTTCGAATTAGAGAACGTTTAGTTCAATCATTTTCTTAAAGATTAATCACAACGGTAATTTTAATATTCATATAAAATTTGATTAGTAAAAATAAGTGTTACACGAAAAGAATGATTTTGTTGAAGTACCTAAAAATTTGGATAGATCTGAAAATAATTTTTGGATCGTTAAAATAATTATGTAGAACTTTAATTGGTTACTAGAATAATAAATTTAATTTTTGCAGTATTATTATTAGCATTTAAATGTTGTATGTAATTATTTTAAAGATCTGATATAATTATTTTCGGATCTGTATCTAGCTAAATTTTTAGATACTTTAACAAAATCGATCTTTCCATGTACACGAAGTTTAAATTGTAAATTGAATTAAAGACGAGCCTTGTTATGAATAGGTATGTGTTATTTGAAGATTTCTTGAACATTGTCAAAATTTATAATTGCGGGGAAAAATGTATATGAAGTATAGAGTAAATACAAAATAGAAAGAAATCGTATGCTTAACATGAACATGGAAAATGCTTATTAGCGAGAACGTGTTTGCGCCCATTAATCGTGCAGAGTGTTCGTTTATAGTAATATGATAAAGGGTGCGTACCTCGAAGTTTGTTTTAAAATATCCTCGAGGCGCACGAGAGAGACCGAGAAATGAAATAGGCGGAGGGAGTTAGTCTGGAGGGTGAGGTAAGCAATTAAGCATCGCCATCAGCCGTTGTGTCTCGTTGTTTGTCTTCGAGCTACCCATCAACTGCCCTCTATCTTCTTGCCCCCTTGGTGCCGCGAATTATCTGCGCCCGTGATTTATTCATCATTCCAAGACGTAAGTGCCGCCCTTTTTTCCTCTCCTTTTCATTCCGGCCAACTAATTTGGCAAGAGAGCGAAATGTTCACTTTTGTGCCTGACGTTTAATAATAAACTGTCGACGATATCGTTTGATTTGTAATTAATTATACTTATACCATATATCTTTTAATTAAAAAACGCTCTGCAGAAAAGCTGTAATTAATATAATATTTATAAAATGAAAATACATAGCGGAGTTCTTTTTCTTTTTTTCCCTTTTCTTTTTTCATGAATTATATATATCAAAAAATAAATAAAAGGATATATCGAACAAATAAGAGTTCATTACAAAGCTTCAAACGTTTCAGTTCATTTTTAAGCCATCTTAACAATTCTTTAACTTCGCTATTTCCTAGTTATAATCATGTGGAGGATTGAATGCATTGTTCGCTATTTATATATTTTAAAATTATTTGTTCGATGTATCATAGATTATGTAATACAATATAATTGTCAATATACAACATCGCATTAGTAAAGTGATATAAAATACTTTATACACATATCGGCGTCTGATGTGTTTTAGCATCAGCATCAACTCGCGGAACTCAACAAGAAACAATTGGAGCAGGCAATGCAACAACTGCAGGAACAATTGCAGCTGAACTTATTTCAGCAGACGCATTTATTGCAAACGGCGGACAAAAAGAAAGCGTCAGCGCCTCTTCAGCAACTAGCGATTCAACAACAGCAATTGATACAGCAACTACAGATTACACAAAGGCAGTATTTGTTGCAGCAAGGACTGAGTCTTCAAGGCCATAATCCTTCTTCAGGTATTTAAACAAAATTAATGTACCCACTTGATTAAAGATACATATTTTGATATGCTTTAGTACTCAAATAATTTTTAAATGCGATTAAATGTTGTGTGATATCGATAAAAAGTGCGGATATAACACATATTTGTGATTTCAATACAGTGTATTAAAAATATATTTTCAGCGAAGTATAATAATAAAATTATTATAATAAAAAATTATAAGTTTTATAAAAATGATTATTAATCTTTTATATTTTAATCAATAGTTATAATATATTAAATACAACTTCAATGAAGAAATTTAAAGCGTTTAGACTTAGAACAGGTCAAGTCTATAATTAAGCTACATTTTAAATACGAAATCTCATCTAAGTAGAACCTTAGATTTGATTAAATCTATTCTTTATATATAAAACGAAGAATTATTAAAAAAGATGATCAAGACTTTTCTTATTTAATTCTCGATTCAAAAATAATATTTGTATCTTACAAATGCACGAACAGCTTTTTTAAAGATAATTGTTGGTCGTTGTTTTAATATCTTACATGTGTTCCGCATCAGTAGATATATCTAGCATCAAAAAATCGACGTTTTTATCAACGCATGTTCACGTTCGCGATAAAAAGATTATGCAAACGTATATTTTTAACTCGCGTGTTATTGTCACATTCTATAACACGGTTACATTGCATAAACATAGGAATTCGTTATCAAGACAATCACATACTGTAACCGAACACACGAGTGTATTTGCAGCGACGCGTGACATACTAGTGTCATAGGAATCACATGTCATCAGTAACACGTACGCAAAGACAACGATAAGCTTTGATACTGGAGGCATCCTTTTGCTTTTAAACTAAAACGATTCAGTACCTCCTGCATAATCCTTTCAAACTTCTATACGCTACGTCTCTTTACTTCTTTATTTTGTCCTTTACTTTAATTTCATTTCCTTCTTCTCTCCTTCCATTCTCCCTTGCGTCTCCCTCCTTCTTTCTTGTTTTTTACCCTGGAACTTTTACATAAAAGCGTTTCGATTACAAACCGGTGCTCCAACGATGTTCTCTTTTCTGATACATGTACCAGGGATACATGAAAGGATCGTTCGAAATTGCAACCGTAATTCATCGTCAGATGCTTGGAATTCGAGAGTTCATATGTGAAACGACTCTAGTCGTTATTCTTGACCTGTATCTGGCTGGCCCTATTCCCACTGCTCACTATGTCCTCTCTCTATTTTCTTTATTTCTTAAAAGTTTAACTATCTTATCTTTTAATTTTATCACTCTCAGCATTTGCCATTCCTCCTATTTCTCTTTGTCGCGTTGCTTCGTCTTTCATCCACATGCTTGTTTGCGATACGTATATCTATATAAAGATTGCGCTGAATATTATTGCGAATATTGTTTATCATCTCTCAGTTAACAAGCTGACATTATTTATCGTCATTTTGACGTCAAAATGATTACAAATAACAACGATTGTTTGCTGAGCTATGTTTAAATATTTATGATAAGGAGTTTTTCTTTAAAATTAAGATTTTTACGACCTGATATGATTATGTGATGCGATATATGTTTCTAAACAAATAAATTTTTCGCGAACACTATTTTAATTACGAAAATTCAACTATAAACATATTTTTATGGAAACCGTAACGATTATCATATTTTTGCTTAATAATTTTTAAATAAGTGCTTTTTTCTAAATTAAGCAGGTTTGCCACCAAGTGATAATCTACCATCATGGAAATCATCAGAGCCCTCGGATACACCGGAATCCCATCAGAATTCCAACGTGGCGAAATCGAATTCTGGATTGAACGGTAAAACAATATAGTTTCATGCTTCTCTGTTGATCTCAAGCTCGTTCGTTTTTGTATTCTAATTTCTCCATGCTTAATGTTTTATTTTTTTGCGAATGCGACGTTCGTTTACCGAACTATCGCAGGCATTCTGAATTCGATAGCTTCGAGCCGACGGTCCGAGGTGAATGGTACAACACCGATGGATGATAAGCCGCTGGATGCCTCCTGCAACGATAAGGTTCATCCCCTTTATGGCCATGGGGTATGCAAGTGGCCAGGCTGTGAAGTAATTTGTGAAGACTATCAAGCATTCCTTAAGTGAGTTTTTCGATCTATTTTTTCTTATATATATTTTCTGAATTGTAATTTTGAAGGATCATCCACTATCCAACTTCTATTGCAAATTCAAAAAAAATCCTTTCTAACTGTCAAATAATACATTTTTAAGTGCAAGTATTTCTTACTATTTAGTATTTTGTACTAATAAAATATAAAGAAATTTACTTTGATTAATAACGAATTGAAATAAAGCCATCATAATTTGCTTGAACCAAATTAGATCTTAAAATCTATATATAACGCGATATATTTTAGAGAGGCAAACTATTTCAAATAGGTGAGCGTAAAAGAGGAGCTGCGAATATCTTGTGTACGGAAAACTGAAGAAATAGAGGGAATAAAGTCGGTAATTAAATTGGGGAGAATGAGACAAAGAAAGTGTAGAAAAATCGCTCGTGTCAGCATATCTCATTGACATCAGGCGCTTTCGTTCATCGGCTTCGAGCCGCAACCGCAAGCTCGTCGTAGCTCCATCCCATCCGGAGGATCCTTCGTAATCACGTAGCTCGTCTCAGTGCAAACTCTCCCTCAAACAAGCCGTTACTTAAAAAAAAAAGAAAAACGCTAATTACCTTTGTCTCATTAATATTCACGACATTCGACCGCATCGTTATGCCCCTCAGTCTAATCCCTTTCTGTCCCTTCCCCCCCGTCAGTTCGTCCGTTCAAACTCCCTCGACCTTCCCGCATCTTCGTTCTTTCAACCGACCGACCCGCTCCTCTCGCCATCCTTTTCCACTCCCGTCGATACAGCCGTCCGTTCCGTCGACGAAGAAGGATTACGGAAATTCTTAAATACGGAATCTTGTTGGCGTTGTTGGCACCCCCATCCTCTACCTACAACGCGGCGAAGCTTAATTTTCTGTCCTACCGTCTCCTGGGGATTTGAACTCTCGGAGAATGGAAGCGTTACGTGCTCGGGATTTTTCGTGGCTTTCTAACGCGCAGATTTTTTTGCTACTCTTGCAAGATAATTGTCACTGTCTCTTTTCGCATTTTTCCATATTTTATTTTCCATATTATTTGTAAACAAAGGTTGCAAATTACTTAATTTTTAATCATTGTTTTAAAGTCAAATTGGGTTAAAGACTGCAGAGGTTTTAAATTAACTATATAAATCTTTTATTATTTAATCTGCCACGACGATAAGACATTGTGTTAAAATGTTAAATAACATAAAATTAAATTTTTGTGTATATGAAACCTAAACTTTTTTAACGATAATAAATTTAATAATAATAAATATGTTATATTTAAATTTTATATAATTTTATTTACATTCTTTTTTATTTTATTATATTTAATTCAGTTTAACAAAAGGATCAATAAATTATTATTATGTTAAAATATTATAAATAATTTAATTTTGTCCATTATTTTCTTAATGTTAATCGTAATATTTGCGTTGATTGAAATGCAGCATGTTGAATTGAAATGAACCGTAATTAATTTTGAAATTGCAGACACTTAAATACAGAGCACACATTGGATGACCGATCGACAGCACAAGCCAGGGTCCAGATGCAAGTAGTATCGCAGTTAGAAATTCAGTTGCAAAAAGAACGAGATCGACTAGGCGCTATGATGCATCATTTGCACATGGCAAAACAAATGGCTTCCCCGGAACCGCCAAAGTCATCTGAGTCATCGGTAAATTCTCTTTATTACATTTATAGTTCTTCAATAACTTTTTTTATTTTATTGAACTATTTTATTTAACCATTTATTTATTATTAATTACAATGAAAACAACACCCTGATAACTATAATTTCTTTCGTAACAATTTAATTTTTTATATAAAAACTGTACTCTGTTAGGTTGAGTCATAAATAATTTTCGTTTTAATGTATGATTTTTTAATTTCTAATAAAAAACAACAATTATGTCTTAATTAATTATATAGTTGTCGTTATTTGCAATAATTTGTTACCAATTATATTCCATCAATGATTTTAAAACGTTATCATCAAAATCTGTTAAGAGCCCTCGTCTGGATTCATCTTTCAACGATATATCTTTAGAATGAAATTTTGTAAATTTCCGATTTCATACTTGCCTATCAGTTATGACTTCTTAACTATAAACACTACAAACTTGTTTAGTTACTTTCGTAGCATTTTTTCTTTGCTTAAACTCCATATAATATTATGTGCATTTTTATTTCCTTCATTTCAGAAATTTATTAGGTATTTTATTTCGATGTATACACTATCACTGTCGTTATAAGATTACGAAACACTTTTTGCTTCAAATATGTTCTGATCTGTCAAGTATAATGAGTTATTAACATGATAAATAATGTAGGTATCATTACAATATTTGTATCCAGAAACGGAAATTATTTATATGACTCAACTTGACAGTTATTAATTTTTTTTAGCATTATTATAGCATAAAATAGATAGTTACATGAATTGGTTGTATTATCAAAAATATAATAATTTATATTCACAAAAATAATTTATGCATATTGCTGTCTTTTTTTAACTTGATAAAAAAAAATTAATTATCGTTGAGAATTATGAGAATAATTTTATCTACAAATTCGCTGCAAATTAAAATTATTAATTGTTGTATCACGAAAAAGAAGAACAAATTTTTATTATAAATCGCGATTATAATACGTTTAAAGATCCGCTATATATATAGAGAGAGAGAGAGAGAGAGAGACTGAAAGCCGAATCTGGAAAAACGGTCCAACCGCGGCACGTAAACTTTCTTCGCTGTGGTATTGCTACGAGATCGTAAAGCCGGATTTTCACGACAGACCAGCTCGTTGGAAGATTTTACGAGCTTCTCGTGGCCCGCTAACAACAACGCGAGTTTCAGTTTTAACGCGCTGCCGAGTCGAGTGCTAATTTATACATAAAGTTTGCATTAATAATTCATCGGAGCTGCGGTAATTTTATATCGCCTTAATTAAAACCCCTAACAAGTTGGGCAGTCAGAGAATACCAATATCGCATTAGCCCTTCGCCGGCGACAACGCTCGACGGTCGACGGCTTAATTATTTTAACGCGGCTGTGTGAGTGATTCCGTTATGAAGATCAGATTGCTCGTGTACGCCACTATGATATCTAATAAGATATCCAGATTACAAATTGCATTTATTGATATTGATATTTTTATTGCGTTAAGTGCTTTAAATATATGTACATTATATTTATCATAAAAATTTATGAAGCAAACCTAATGAGATATTTCTTTGTTATTAAATCTAAAAGTTGCGTACAATGATTTTAAAAGTTCCACAACCACAGAGTTCTAAATTTTTTGGAGTTCACGAAAATTAATCAAGCTTTGGAAATTGCTCTGCATAAATTACATAAAAACATTTTTCTTTAATTCTATAATGCCTCCATTGCACTTATAATCCTAATATAATCTTTGTTCATCAAATATTCGATTTGTTTATATCTTTATAAACACTGTCCTTTGTCTCATCTGTTATTTTGGATTTTGCGAACTCTCTTTTTCAGACGGGCTCGAATTTACCAAAGCTAAATTTTTCCACTGCGCTAATGAGTCAACCGCCACCAAACTTCGGGGTCTCACAGGTGTCACCAGTATCCATGTCCGCGCTGGTGTCCGCCGTGAGGTCGCCCGCGAGTGCTCAGCTGCCCCCGTCGGTTGGCACTGCCCCGATGCCGCCACTTCCGACCATACCCAATATGTCCAGTTTACCGCCCATGCCTAATATGCCCGGCAGCATGCCGAGTATGGCTGGTCCAATCAGACGGCGCATCAGCGATAAGTCAGCTCTTTCTTTGGCAGGAGGTAAGATCATCTCTTTGTTTCATAATTTCTAATTATCTTGCCTGACAGGTGAGATTTGAGGTAGCGTCTTCGAGGATCAGTGAGGGCTAGAATCACACATTTTGCGTTATCAAGATCAATTGTTTCTAAATCAATTTTGCAACAGCTCTTCCGTTTTACTTGTTTCAAGGAAAATGGTTGATTCTGTTAATAAATTGTTGGTACATCGAAATATTAATGCATAATGTATAGTATAGTTCGTTGATCGCTTATGTATTAACAATACAGAATCGGGACTAACAACACAATGGATATTGGATTATTAATTCATTTTGATAAAATCAAAATGATTTCAGTTATGTATATTCAATTAAAGATAAATATATATATAGGTATATTAAAATTTTTTTGTCAAATGGTATTATTAACTGCAATTTGCGAAATATACATACATTAAATATCTATACATACTATTTATTTATCAAATTAGTGATATTAATTCATTCCTAATTGAATATATCCCTTTTTGCAACTCCTATTGTATAATTTTTATATCTTATTTATTTATATATACAGGATTGTCCACGTAAAATGTTACAAGCTAATAACTTTAAAAATATTTGTTCTATTAAAAAGTTGTTCATGAGAAAGTTTCATATATTCGAGGAACCTTTCTAACTACGTAAACAAAAATCCACCCCCGTCACCTCTTGAAGAGGGGCGGGGGGTAACTTCAAAGTTTCAAATGGGACCATTTGTAAAATATTACAAATTTGGATTCTACAGGGAAAAACAAGTAAACTTTATCTGAAACATTTCTTTGGAAAATGCTCCTATCAAAAGTTATGAACATTTATACTTTAATGTAGAGTGCATTGAAATTAACGATAAATTGAATAAGACTCATAGTTTTTCTGTTTTTTTTTATTTTATTAAATATTCGAACTGTTGACCATTAACATCTAAACAGTAATTAATTCTTTTTACAAAACTTTGCCTCACTCTAAACAACATTTCTAAAGTCACCTTAGTACAAGTACGTATTCTTTGTTTTAAATCTTCTTTCGTCGTAAATGGTTGAGATGTGACTTCCTCTTTGATATTATACCCCCATGAAAAATATTCCAAAAATGCAATATTAGGTAAACGAGGGGGCCATTGAACAGGACCTCTCGACCTATCCACCTGTCACGAAATATCTCATTTAAAAGAGTACTACATTCGAAACTAACTAAATACATAGTAGATCTGTATTTACGTTTCCTGATAAATGTGTGTATGTTTCTTTTGGTTAATATCAAGATTTTTTTCGTTTTCATTGTATCGTGAACACAACTTTGTGTCAATGGAGTTCAATCGTAAATAAAATGGCTAAAAGTTTAAATGTTCATAACAATTATAACTGATAGGAGCATTTTCCAAAGAAATGTTTCAGAAAAGTTTATTTGTTTTTCCCCGTAGAATTCAAATATGTAACATTTTACAGGGGGTCCCATTTGAAACTTTAATGTCATTCCCGCCCCTTTTCAAGAGTGGACGGGGGTGGATTTTTGTTTACGTAGTTAGAAAGTTTAGTTTATGAAACTTTCTCATGAACAACTTTTTAATGGAACAAATATTTTTAGAGTTATTAGTTTGTAACACTTTACGTGGACCACCCTGTATAAGAGCGTATTACATACTCTATAAATTTAACGTCTTTAATTAAAATATTTTCGATGTAACCATTTTCCGAACGTACAGCTTTTATGCTTGAAATGCATACGAGAGCTTGGAACTGGATTAATATCGTCTCAAAGAAAGGTGAAACGAAAGATATGACAATTCAGAAATTAAATACTATTCGTAGGACTGTATGACGAGGGCACTGTAAGGCGCAGAGTAGCCGTCGATAGATCTGGAATAGATATTAACGAAGGTAACGATAACACAAGATCATATTCGGAGTGATTCACGAGCTTCGAAACGCCATTAAAAGATTCCTGCACTGCAACTCTTATTAAAATATTAATAAGAGAAGTTATTTTTTTTTTTAATTATATTGTACAGACTTATATATCTAGAAAATAAATAATGATATCACTGTGATGTTATAATGAAAAATTATATATAAGCATTACTGAGTTGAGACAAGTATGAAAAAAAAAATTGTGCATACACACAAAATATCAATATATTTCTTAATTTTTTTCGTAAACAATGTAATTTTGAAACAATATTTATAATTTTAGTCCCGCACAATAAGATAATTGTTATATATATATTTTTCATATTTTTGAAATTATTTTTGGCATTTCGAGGTTCGTCACAAAAACACATTCACTCCGATGAAATAAAAAATGTACCGATCCTGTAGCAAGTGCTCTTTACGGTCCTCTCTTGATCTCGTGCCTTTTCCTGTCGTAAATTGTACCACACGCACAGATTACTTATGGTAGCGACTATGTCACGTGAAGCGACAGTGTTCAACACCTTGTTGGCGGCGTAGAACGAGCATAGGTGTGTAGAGAGGGGATGCAAGGAAATTTATGCGATGAGAAAAAAAATTATACGGGATGAAAAAAAAAATTCTTTCATCCGCCAGCTCGAACCTCTTTCTTATCGATGCTTTTGTTGTTTCCTTATTTCTTGTGCTGCCCGCCCTCCCCACCGTGTAGGGCTGCCCTACATGCTGGAGCGTGCTGGCCTTGACGTCCAACAAGGTACTGTCAACCTATTTTCCACACATTCCCTTTTGTGGCTTATAAATTTTCTTGCGGAAAGATGCACCTTGCATGAACGCTCACTTCCTTTCTTCGTCTTCATCTCTGTCTCTCCACATACACGAAAGAATGACTTTGCTAAAATATCTAGCAAAATTTAGCTAGCTAAAGTTCTGAAAATAGTTTTGTTGGACTATCAAAATAATTGTGTAAGACACTCAAGCTAGAATGTTAAAACTTTTTGTAATATTGCTCATCATGTTTGAGTTTTCTACGTAATCGTTTTGATATAGTAGAAAAAAATTATTTTCAAATCTGTGTTTACTTAAATTTTTAAATATTTTAGCAAAATTATTCTTTAAGAGCGATTTTCCTAATTTTAATCTAATTTTTGAAACAATTAAAATTACGAGTATTCTCCAAAACTCCATGCAAACACTTGAAATTGGATAAATCGATTGGCCGTAGTTTATTATCTTTTGGTTGCTTTTTTTTTAAGCTCGAAAGAGGTGATCCATGTATTTGGTTTGAACTACTTTTATTTTTGACAAACAAATACCTGAACTTCAGTTTTCATGTTATATAAATCAATGTAATGTACAATCACCTCAAAAAACAATAATTCCGAAAAAATTAAATGTGAAGAATTTCGCATGTTTGGATTACCTTCTTCCGATTTTTATGAAAAATTTTTTTTATAAAAGCATGCGTCTGCACATATAATTCTGCAGATATAAAAATTATCATTATTTTAGAAAAATATTTATTTTAGTTACCAAATATTTTGCATATAATTTCTTTCTGTGAAGCTTTATTATTAGATATATATTTTGCATATAGTTTTTAATTTATTTGATCATCAATTACTATTTTTAAATTTAAAAATCCATCTAAATAAAATAATTTAGAAAAACGTAATTTAATAAAAAATTATGAAATATAAAATTATTATTATTTCAATCCAAAATGAATATTTATAGAGAGAGAGAGTTTTTCAAACTCATTTAATATTTAAATAACTATTTAAATCGATTAAGTTTTCTGAAAATATCGCGAAGGTGCGTATAGTTTAGTAGACTCTTCGTCTTTTAAGAATAAAATTTTTTCATAATTTTGCGTAACCAGTACAATGTTTGCTTGTTTGTTGTGATCCCTCTATTCAGATCTTATTGTGTAAAAAAATAATCAAACAAATATAATTACTTGTTACTATCAATAATAAAAATATTAGCTTTCGACCTACTATTACTAATAATATGTTGGATAAATGAAATTTGTTGCGTCCGGTTTCAGAAATTCAGCGAAATAGGGAATTCTACAAGAATGCAGACGTCAGACCACCGTTCACGTATGCATCCTTAATTCGGCAGGTGAGTAGATAATATAATTGTCGAAGGATTCCCCGGATATTGCATTTTCCCATCGCGTCGTATTATCCTAGCAAATCATTGTGGGTTCTTTAACAACATAAAACAATTTGAATGCTTATATTATCGTGATTATTTTAATAATTTTGGAAATATAATGAAAATTAATTTTCACTTTGTTTATTAAAATCAATACATTATGTTAAATATTATTCAGATTTAATAATATTTATATTGAAATTCATTATATGTTAATAATTATTTAGGTGTAATAAAATTTATTTTATTATGCTCTTTCGTTTAAAATTTATTTCAATTATTGATTTGATTTATCATATTTTATTAAAGAACTGTAACATTTTTTTAAATCATTATCTAATATAATTTAAAAGTAAAAATATTGTGCACACGATATATGAACCGATATTATACACACGTAAGTCACCTCGTTTGTGAACATTTAAATACTTTAGTCATGTTTTGTTTTGGGGCTTAAAATAGAGCAAGTTACCATAATTATAATATTGCTCTTTTCATAGTCTATCATCGAATCTCCCGAGAAGCAGCTGACACTCAACGAAATTTACAACTGGTTCCAAAACACATTCTGCTACTTCCGGCGCAACGCAGCGACGTGGAAGGTATATTTTATAATTCCAGTAGTATAATTACCTAATTGTTTCAAAACAAGAAAATTAAATAGGAAACAGATAAAGCTCTTGACTTCAAGATTCGAAATATTCAAAATATAGCTTTTCTATTAGAATTTTTTTCTAATTTTTCATGCTTGCAGCTAGTAATTTTTACAAGGCATAAAATATTCCAAGCTTTTTATAGCAGTTTTATTTCTCCATAAGAAAACCGAAAGAAGTATATTCCAAACGTAATCTTTAAATAGCGAGAGAATTACGAGTAAAGTGGGGAAGTATAACTCTCTTTTAACTGGATGAAGTTAGCACGAATCTGTTTGTGCAACGGGAGTCAAGGATAAAACAAGGATGAAACAATCACGCAATTTGTATTTGTACGAGCGTATTAAAACTGAATGCGCTTAACAAGAAAGGATGACAGCTTATTGAGAATTTCGGATAATTATATGTATTGATTTGGATTAACAGGCTAAGTGACGTGCCGGGCAGAGCAGCTGGTAATAATAGTTGTGTTGCTTTCTCGAATAAGGGGGGAAAACTGGTAACATGTGAAATATGACATATTACGAGTCATTTATGAGCCATCTGTCATTATATTCTTCCCTATTTCCCCTCGTTTGCCGACCACTCAATAGCATCGCGTGTCAGAATAACAGCAATTCTCTTAAACTAATAGTAAACTAATAATCCAATAACTAAACTAACAGTAAATAGAATTGAAACGTCCTTACTGACGATTATTACATTATATATTTTTATAGACATATTACATACGTCAATTATTTTATCATTTAAAATGATTGTTGTTAATGTATCTGAATGAGAAATCGCGCATTACCTGCTGAAACGTATTAAATAATAGTAGAAATATATAGGTGTGTTTTGTAAAGATCTTATGAATCGCTTTATTCTGACATAATATACTTTATCCTGAATGATTACGATGGTTTGAATGATTATCATTATTTACTTAGTCTGGAACGAATCGACCGAATAAAATTGCCGATTAAACGCAGAACAGTAATAAAAAATAACAGATTCCGCGTCTCTCTGCTCAGGTATCCGAAGGCAACGAATATAACGTGTCGATGGTTCATAATCGATTTGTAAGCCGACGTGACGAACCGCTTGTTGGCAAGAGTGTTTGCGCGCGTGCGTTTTTGCGTGTGTGCGAGTGTGCGTGGAAGTAATTGACGTTTGCCATGACGCTTCGCCTCGCATGGTTATGTGTATATGAAAATATTAAAAAAAAAAAAAAAAAACGCAAACAGGTTTCTCTCACAGAGAACGGAGGGAGTGAGAAGGAGTGAGCGGAGCAGAGCCAAGGAACCAACACGCCGGTGATAGCGGATGGCGACAAACACACGTCATCGAGAATGGCCGCGTCTCGCGCGGCCTCGTCGAATTTTACATTCGGCCCTGCGGCATGAATAATTGTTGTCGTTGCCCCTAGATTTAGATGACTAGCTGTGCATTAACGATAAAGGAATGCCACAAACCGTATCTCTTTCGATTAATCATATTTTGGTTCGTTACTCCTCATGCGGCCTTCGACGTCGCGATTTCATTGCCGGTTTCCTTCTGTGCTAACAGCGATCATCATCACCGACCTCATCGTCATCGATCATCGTTACCACTGTCATTATTATTGGTGGATATCGCGTTATAATTATCGCTGATTATCGGTTGGCTAGTCTTTGTATATTATTATTTCTTTTGTGTATGTCACAACGCGATGCCGATTTCTGTTTTTCTTTATTGGCTGCCACCTTGGAAGACTTGCCCGGCTCTTTTTAAATAATAAAATTAGTCGTGACTCTGAGTAATTGCATTTAAGTATCTTTTACAATTCAGTACACTATTGCACTTGCATAGTAATTTGCGTTGCCTTTATTTGACATTTATTATATTTGTATTAGTTTGTATTATTTTATTTGTTCGCTTGGCATTTTTAAAACTCTATTTTACGTACGTTTCAAAAAGCAGCGTCTCTTGAGAACGCTATCAAAAATATTTATTAATCTGCGTAATTTAAGTTGTTGGGAAATATGCTGTCCTGAATAAAAAAAAGATAGAAATAATTACAGCAGTATTTAAGTTTACGATGCAAATTTAAGGTGGCAGCTTTGCTTATATTCTTCAAGAATGCTAAGTAGCTTGCATCCATCTTTGAATGGCAACAATAAAACAATTACTAAAATAATTTTTATATCGTAAATGAAATATCTTTGGACAATCTATACATTAAATTAGTGAACAAATTTTTCTTAAATGTAGCTGGAGATATTATGTATTTTTTTTGAGAATATTTTCGTTAACATTATTATTAGATTCCATAAATATGTGATAGAAAATCTTTTCGTAATTTATTTATACGACATATCTGATTTTAAATATATAAAAATGTACGTCTCGAGCGTCTTCAAAGATGGCTGACATAGCTCGCAAGAGCAGCGTTGTTGAACAGGTCATCCTAAAATCGATCTAGGTCAAAATTATTATCTATAAAGACGAATCGTAATAAAACGAGGAAATACAAGATCTAGGTTATAGATCGAGGTCGTAACTAGATTGAAACTGTCATTTTGTACAAAAGTACGTCAAGTCATAAAATATTCGGGAGCTCGATTGTGTTTACCTCCTCTTTAATGTTCAAGTGTATTCCTAAAGTGAATGAGCAAAACACGCATTACGGGATTAGTAACTTTTATTGAAGTTATATTACAACGCTTTAATTATTATCTATTGTTCGTTGTATTTTTGACAATATGAATGAATAAATGGATTTTAGCATCCCATAAAAAACATGACAAATACGTTATTTTGGTATTTAGTAGTAAATTCATTTTGTGTGTGTCATTCTATTCATATACCTCTCTATTATCATCGCGATAAATTGTAATCCTGTTAAAGCCAGAGTAGTTAAGAATACATTGAGAACTTGATCGAAAATACTTCATATGAAAGAGCTCTGAGAAAATTCGAAATATATAATGCAACGTGTATATATTCGCGTAACATCAACTCAAGATATTGATACGTCATTGCAGTAAACATATACATTTAATCAAAGTCCTGCACGTTCAACACAAAGTGTTCTACGTTCGAACACTCGACAAGATCGTTCGCAACGCTGCTCGTTGGCACCTTGGCACCTCGACAAATCATACGGCACACGCACAATATCGCACGTCTCACTTAGCAACCTCGCGCTTCGGTCTCACGATCATCATCCATTCTTGCCTCATCAGCGTGATCGGTCATCATCACCCGATGTCGAGGACTCTCTACCGCCTGCGTAACCATACAGCCGCACGTACACGTACACACACGCGCCACGAATCGCCACGAACGACCGTGATCCTTTCCCCTTCGCCGACTACCGGGACCGTGATTGAGTTGGCTTCGTTCGTTTTTTGCGTTGCTTATTTAGTCTGTGTATTATTTTGTATAGAACGCAGTGCGACACAACCTGTCTCTCCACAAATGTTTCATGCGAGTCGAAAACGTGAAAGGGGCCGTATGGACGGTGGACGAAGTGGAGTTTTACAAGAGACGCCCACAGCGCGCTTGCAGCACGACCGGGTACGTTGCCCCTCCCCATGCCCCATCGATCAGAAAAAAAAGAAATAATTACAACCGCGCTTTTTACTCTCTTTATTCTCTTTCTCTCTCACTTTCTCTTTCTCTCACACCGAATTTTCTTACCGTCCCTCCAGCTCCCCTCCTCACGGAGCGGAGACCAACGAGACTATGAAGCCCGCATTCTTTCCTTCTCCCCGACGTATCAAGGGGATACTATCTCTGGATCACGAACTTCCCTATGATTTCGTTCCCGTTTTTCCCGAAATCCTTCCTTTTATATATATTTATATATATATATATATATATATCTATACTTCACTTCTCTCTTTTTCTCTGTCTTTTTACATATACTTAAATCATATTTATATTCCCTCTTATTCGCTTTTACTATATTTATAGTCGTATCGCTGACCAACCCCCACCCCCCCAGCCCCTTATACTGCCAATTTTCTACAGTTTTATATCATATTTATATAACTTTTTACATATACTTTTTATACATATTTTTATATATCGATATTTATATATATTTATCTATACACATATTTATATATATATATATTAAGAATATTTAATATTCTATCTCTTATACGTATATATATAGCTCTTTTTACATATATGTATTTTTAATATATATGTTTTATATATTATATATTATATTTCTATATATGCGACTTAAAGGCGAACGCACGTATCAGTGCGTTTGTGGCCTTCGTATGTATGTATACGCACATACACGCACGCTCTCCTGTGCATTTCTCTCTACTTCTCTTTTTTTAATCATATATTTGATCGCCTACACAAAATGTCTACGTCGTGTTCCCTGTTTTACATCTCTCTCATAGTATACTGTACCTGTTTGTACTTGATACGTGCGCATTCATACGTATAGATTTGTGTGTGTATAAACCTCTTTATATACACCTAAAACGCCATAACAGTCTTTACTATACGTCGCTTGTGTCGTCTGTCTGTATGTTTGCTGCTAATATACAGTTTCTCGAGGTGCCGCGTTTATATAATTTATCAGAGCCATATTTTAAATTGGCGACGAAAATCGAAAGTTTTCAAAATTGAAAGACGCTTATTCGAGAGTTTCTATAATGATAATTTCTATTTTCAATTGGAAAAGCGAGGCAACAAAAGGACAATTTTACATGTTTGCAAATAAGTTTATATTTATAACCGAACAAAATAAGTTTATATTTACTGAAATACTCGAGAAACTACCGTTATCACTGTGTTTGAACCCGCGTGTGTGTGAACTTCTTACTTGCCCGTCGTCGTGTGATGGTAGTCGACAGTCTGGTGGGTGCGTGGATGTTGCGTGAGAGTGCGTCGCCGATGAAAGAGCCACAACAGATGAAAGGAAAAAGAAAACACACAGATAGAAAGAGAGTTTAGAGATGCTAATCACGTTCTCGGAGATGGGAATCCGTAGTACGTCGTGTGTGCTTTCATAACGAGCATGTGAGCTTTGCAGCGACTAACCCGATCGAGAATGGCCGGGTCCGAGTATCTTGGCCCAAGTCTAGTCTCGAAAAGCCCGGAAGCCCGGAAGCGGAATTGCCCCCGGAACACAGAGTGAGAACCGCAGTGTTGTGCACTTTGTCAGGTAGTGAGAGGAAGCCGCCTTACTACATTTTTATTACTCTGCGTCTCTGTTTTATTTTTCTTTGATTTGTCCATTCCTTCTTTTTGCGAATCTGTGCTGTTGTTTGCTCTCTCTCTGAAAAGTTGACGTTTCCGAGACCGTGCCGAGATCGTTCGTGTGTCCCGGCAACACGATAAGAGCGACGGAGCCGTCGGCAAAAGGACGTGCCAGCGTGTCGCTGGTGCGTCTGGGTCCCGTAAAACGCGACGGCAAGCAAAAACCGGCCCCGCGCAATACGTGAGGCCATCCCCCGCATGAAGGGTAGCGAGCGGTGAGCGGGCCGAGCGCAAAATTAAAGAAAGAAAGAAAGAAAAGCGAAAAATTCGCAATCAACTGCAAAAAAAAAAAAATCAACCAGAAACCTTATCTTTTTTACTCTCTTTTTCTCTATTTCTTGGTGGTCTTGTCTGTGTATACAGAACGCGATCCGCACCAATCTATCATTGCACAAGTGTTTTGTGCGCTATGAGGACGACTTCGGGTCATTCTGGATGGTGGACGACGCCGAGTTCGTAAAGCGGCGGCATCTGTCCCGCGGCCGCCCCAGGAAATATGACCCAACCCCATCACCCACTCCACCCCACCTCTCCGCACAGTAAGCACTACCACTTTTTAGAATTCTGCTGGCTGGCTGGCGCGACGTTCTGACCTTACCGCGGTACTTTTTTATGAACGCGGCGATCGGGACGTTTTCGCTTGGTCGTTGTCTACAAATCGAACCACTAAATGGGCTTTACAACCTGCTGCCTTTGAAAGTTTTTGTGCACACTTGCTCCGCGAATGTGCACGGTTGCAGCTGTTACTGTTATATTGACATAACGACATGCCCTTTGAAATAAAAAAATTTGCTTGGAAACAGCGCGAATCTACTTTTTCTATTTCTATATTAAACCGTACAAGATAAATGAAAGAGAAACTTTAATATTATAACGTATGTATCGTGGATTAACGTGAATATAACGAGATATACATATTTGGAAATAATTATAAATTTTAGAAAATTTGTTTCATTTATTTAATATTTTAAGAATAAAAATATTTTATATGCTATGTATACATGTTTTAATTTGATTTTGATTAATTTTATAATGTATTTGTGCGAACAACTTGGATCACAACACGCTTATAGTTAAGAGAGATTTATATATAAATTTCTCTTCATATAAATTATAAAAATTTCTTTAATATCTTTTTTAATTACGATGCTAACAGCTGCAATTATAAATGCGAGAACCAATTTGGATTAGTTAAATTCTATAGTAATGTGAATCAACAAACATCAATAAAATATCTTTGTAATAAAATATCTTTTGTTTCTAAGCTTTATCGCGATACGATTTGAAGTATATACATGTTATGCCAAGGCAGCAGGAAATAGCTCCATGCAGTTTGTCCAATCCCTCTGGAAATAATTTCCGCATCATGTCTGCCTCGAGCATCTTTAAAGTTCCAAATTCCTTTAAAAACTGGACAGTAGTATCATCCCTCACTATTACCTTGCTCGTCTATTTGTTACAAGTGTGCAATTTTAAATATTGCTCAATTTTTTTCGAAGACAAAATAGACAATATATACTTTAAACTATATAAGCAATTGCATATGTGTAAAACATATAAAATTGTTATTAAAAATTAAAAAATAGATTTTATTTTTTAATTTATTTATTTGATCATAAACACATGTCGTTAGCAAATATAAATAAAACTAAATATAATATTGAGATTTGTGTAAAAGCAGGAAAAAAGTTTACTATACGATTAATAAATATTTAAATTTTTATAGTATCGTGAAATATATTTTTGAATATATGGTACTTTCATCATTTAAATTTTATTTTTTATCAAAACATTGAAACAATTATTTTGAGATAAATATAAATACAATAAATTGTTTTATGTTTAATGTTTTAAATGTGAATTTGAACAGAGAGTTTATTTATACTTAAATTGCCAAAACAGATGACGTTTAGAATTAAAAAAAAAAGAAAGTTTTTAATTTAATTAATAAAATATTAGTTTTAACAATAAATTGATCGAAGAATATCTACAATTATAAAAGATCAATATTTTTTCTTCGTAAAAAGTATAGAATTTTGTATTTTTTGAAAGCGTGTAGGTTTTGCACACTTTATAAATGACGTTCAAGAGTTTATAGGACATCCCCGTATACGTCACTAGTATTGTAACCCGAGGCTCTTGCACTCCGTGATAGCTTGAATCCTGCACGGTCCTGCAACATCCCAACAACAGGACGATTGGCCAAAGTTGCCGGATCTCCAATGTGTTTATTAGTTGCTCGCATGGATTACCATGAATCCCTAATATCTATTTCCTGATTAAGCCCTCTAAACTATCCCACCCACTTTGAAAACACTGCTTATAAACGTATGACGCTTAATGTAATGCTATTTGCGTAGCGTCTCGTGTGAAAGTGGTGTGTTTCTGCGGGCAAGCGTTCTTTTGTGTTCAAGTTTTGCTTCCGTTTCTTCCTTTGTTCTATTTATTCTTTTGTTCCCTCATTATGGTAGAGAATTACTTTTCTCTTCTTTTGATCGTAGAATTGTTATGACGTTAATAGACGTTTGTCATATTTTACGTTCGTCATTTTTATTTGATTTCTACAGTGGCGTAGCAAGCATAGTGTTCTGGCGAAGTTATGTTTCATCAGTTTTTACTCGATGCAATTATTTTGTAAAATTCGTTGCGATTTTCAACTATAAATATTCAAAATGTTTAGATGCAAATTTTTTAACAATTCCTCAACAATGCAGTTTAACTTGTTACATTCGTCTTATATTTAAAAAATCTTATTATTTTTCTTTAGTGGTTGGTAATAATAAGACTATTTAAAGTAAATTAAAGAAAAGATTTTTAATTGAAATATCAAAATAGAGAAAGAAAGATATTAAAAATATTAAATATTAGACGAAACACAACATTTTCAATCAATTATATGACTGATGTTGGAAGAAATACTTGGAAATACTTTCTCAAAAAATTAAAATGTCAGTTGAAATGACGAATGCCATTTCAAGGCAAATAAAGTTAAGAATCGCAAAATGAACTTTAGCATCTTACATCATGCTTCCGCAATGAGCGAATGGTTTGAGTGAATATGTACGTCAGGGCTACTCGCGCATGTGTAAATTGTGTATACTATGCGTTACAATTATAACCTCGGGTGGAATTCTTCGATCTTCATCGTTACGACTCGTCTTGTATCACAGGTACCATGTGGACTCAGTATAAAATCTCAGTAATATTTAATAATAAAATTCTCGAAAATTTTTACTTATTAATCTTTAATACTTTTTAAAATTTTATCTACTTTTACTCAATCTCTCTTTATAACTCTTTTCTCTCTCTCTCTCTCTCTCTCTCTATCTATTTCTCTTTCTTTATCTCGACTTTCCACTTTTCTATCTCTATCTTCATCTATCCCTTTTCTATTTTTCTCATTATTCAGCGCTCCTTGTTGCTTCATAAACGGTCTCAGGAAATCTTCTTTTCTTATCTTCGCATGCATTTTAAATTTCTCGTCAAGTTTTCCGATGATGTACGCAAAGACTAAGTATATTTACCATCGTTTGACGGTAATCGCAAGAAATACAGCGAAAAGCTTCTCTTCGCAAATCGTCGAGAAGAAAAGGGCGATTGTTGTGCAAACAAGTATTTATATTAAATGACTTGCTAAGTAACAAAAGTAAATGGTAAGCTCAGGTAACCTGGTGGCCGTTTATAAGTACGTTTGTTTCGAAACTGATGTAATGTCGCACATTAAAAATTAATGTAGAAAAGAAAAATTTATACTTTATTTAAAAAGTTTCGAGACAGGAGCGCTTTTTTTTAAATACTCTCTTTGTAATTTTTATCTAATCTCGCTCAATCACCAATGAGACGAGTGCGGTGGACAAAACGATACGAGGCACTGTAAGTAGGTAAGAGTATCTCGGATACTTTTTTTGCTCTTTTTAAATCTCTTTTTGATATTTATATGTATTTTACATTTTTCTCATATTTATATAATTCTCTTTGTCTCTCTTTCTCTGTCTCTCTTTCTTCTCTTTCACTTTACACCTTTCTCTTTCTCTCGCTTTCTCTATCTTTCTCCTTTTTGTCTTTAATACGTCTACATATCTACCAATACTCCAATTCATGCAACATACAAACACATGATCATCATACACTCAACTTTTACTATACTCACTCCCCCTTCTCTATCAGATCCCTCCCAACATTGACACGATTAAAGAAAACTCTTACACGCGATTGGTTTCAGGAAATATACGCTCACGGCCGAATTTCGAATACTATTAACATACTTTTTTCTGTCAATATGTAGGGGTGTACCGTCAAAGAGCCCAACGCTGACGCATAGTCCTACTATGTACGGTGACGCGCTTAATGCCAATCTGCAGGTAACTATTAATGATTATTAGAATACGAAAATTCTCATCAACTTCCGCAATTTGTTGTCTTAGTCGAATGATTCAATATGCAAATAAATCAATGTTGTAACGAGATGAATAATTCAGACGTATTGCTTATACATATTGATTAAATGACTGTTTAGAAAGATTCGTAAGCTGACAGCTTACGAGAGTCTATTTATGTTCTTTGATAAATTATTATTAGCTATATCAAATAGAAGCACAATTATTCTTTCTTGAAATAATAACTAATGCGTAGTATCTAAGTGAGATTAGATTCTGGTATTAAATCAGTAATAACTAACCATCTAATGCAATTTGAGTATTTCCAGGCACTCGGGGAGTCTAACATGGGATTTTTGAATCCGATGTGCACGTCAACAGCGACAAGTCCTGATAAGGAACATGTGTTATCTCATAATGACTTAATGTAAGTGACATTCACTATTAAATACGCTCCATTCGCTCATTCCTTGAATATTTCTCGAGCAATACATTTTATCAAACATTGATCACGGTGTTATTCGAGTTCTTGCAATAACTCTTTTCCGCTACAAATCTGCATTTGTGCCCATATATTTTCGGAATGTTGTTTCAGCTTATAATAATATTGTCGAAACACGCGCCTAGAATCTTTTATTTATCTGACATCGCGAAATTTGTTTTATTCACGGACGTATTTACGGTCGGTTTATATACGATCCATTTCGATCGCGCGTATAAAAGCCGTAAAAATACCTTTATCCGCGCGAGATTCTTCCGCAAAATACAAACTATTCGTTGCAGCTTGACAAACCGCATGAAACCGCGCGGCAATGAAACAATATCGGGAAAGCGAAATCGTTATTCTCCCGTTAGCCGTGTTGCTGAAAAAAATATACTTCTGTGTCTGTCGCGCTCTATGAAATATATATCCCGATACACACCCGGCGAATGCTTTCACAAGTTTTCCACTCATAAGCGTATACAACACGTTCGTGCGTGTCGTCGATTCAACAGGTCGCCGCTGGATGAACCGGCCGTGCACATAAAGCAGGAGAGCCAGAGTCCGGAAGGAGGGAAACACCCGAGATTAATAAAGCGCGAGCTACCGGACGGTCCCATGGAGCAGGAGACGGAGGAGGATCAGACGGATGAAAGAGAATACTCTGAGAGCCACGGCCACGATTCCGGCCAGGACGAGGATATAGCGGAGGACCTGTCGATGGCGCCCGACATAATGATCCCGGAGGATCAAGTCGAGGCGTAGTATCGCCCTGTCACAATGAACCGATAAAAACGAGATGTATACAAGGTGTCCCGTTTGTTCGGCCACGCGAAGAGAGGAGCCCTTCTACGTTGACCAGGGTAGAGTAGAGAACGAACGTAAAAGAGCGGAAGAGAGAACGGGGGATGCGAGTAACAGAAGCAGAGATTCAAGAGGACGACGAAGGCCCTCCAGGACCACCCACCTCCTCCACACTCCTCCTTCGTACGAGTTCCCTCTCAACGTATCATATCCGATGCCGCGACGTTCCAAAAGGCGGCTTTAAAGTAACGAAAAAGGAGCCAATCGAATTTGTGAGAAAGGACACTGTCGGTTAAGCGACGACGGTGGCGAGCGATACCACCGGTCGATGATGTCAGCGTGGACATCTGATGCTGGTAGCGTCGTAATCTCGACGATATTCGGGAGCGATCCTTCGATCCATATCCTTACTCAAGCAATTGCGAACAACGATGTATTTTATTTTTCTTTCGATCTTTTTTCCGTTTCGGAACCGCGGTTATATCTAATAGACACGTATATAAATATTTACATATATCTATCTCTCTCTCTCTCTCTCTCTCTCTCTCTCTCTCTCTCTCTCTCTCTCTCTCGTGTACATTGAATTAGAAATTAATATAGCAACGATAGGGCACCGTGCATGGCGCGCCATGCGGTCGGCGCGCCTTACCGGGCGCCCCAGAAATGCGACAGGAAGTACTCTTCCTTCCGGAGGAACCGATGCGCAGCTTCGTGATTATGCATTTCGTACTGTAGGAATAAAACATGACAATGGCAACTCTAGCAAGTTTTTAAATCTTTTGCGTTGTACCGAAGTGATAGTAATGTAATTTTATTACAGACAATTAAAAATATATATAATTATAATTTACGTAATATATAATACGTATAATTTACATAATTATATATAAATTAAAAAGGCGTTTCTATACTATTATATCATTATATATAAATTATATAAAAATTAAAAAACAGTTTCTATACTATACGACACGATGTTTTATATTTTGTGTTTTGTGAAAAAGTCAAATTGTTTTTATTTCATTCACGGATGTGATTATCTAATAATTAACGTGACTACGAAAACACTGTACACAATACGAAATAAATAACGTGCCATATGTTTATCGATCTATTTATCTGCTATTCGACTTCTTCAAAAACAAAATTGTCAAGAAGCAATGCACGGTTCCGCCGGAGAAGCGAATCGATCAGACAGTCCAGCGGGATTGAATCTAGGAATTAAATCGATGAAGCCGTGATGGTGGTGGTGGTGGTGGTGGGTACGTACGGGAGCGACTGAGTTTAGTCTTTAAGCATTTGCCCAGCGATTGAAGAGCATTGTGTTATTCGTGATTAAGCGGGTCCTCTTACCTTTCAAAGAGGCCTCGGTATCAGACACACACAAACACATACACATACTCACACATACACACACGCACATACACACACACACATCATAAACTAAGAATCGCATCCGTGACGAGACCGGATGCGTCCCGGCGTACCCGTCCGCTACACTTGGTAGCACTCTGTATAGTCTAGCGAAGTTGATCGTAAGTAGTTTCGTATTCATTAAATGGTAATTAACGGTCGAAGAAAAAAGAAAGAAAACGGTCGGGAGGTGGTCGATGTTTGTAAATGAACGCTACGGTACGCGACACGCGCGCGTGCAACGATCTTTCAAATTACTTTCCGATCGAGCCGGTCAAGAATCCGCGATGCAGAATGATATTATAGGTGTACGTAGCTCCGCGACACGATCGATGACACTCGAGCGAACGGGGATAAGTGGGAAGATCGCTAACGCGACGTTTTATATTAACGTACATGTATACCACACGGCAAACGAAATTCCAGATTTGACGCTAGCATCTCGACGATTTTTTTTTGTACGATATATAAATATATATATATTTAACTTCACCGTTTTTAAGGTATAGGATAGACTCAGCACTGTGACGAGATGGTGCTTTTCAAGTTCAATGCATTGAAAGCTATTTCAATTGTCTTGGACAATTAACATAAAAATTTCGAGTTGTTAGGTATTACGCGTTCAAGAAGATTATATTATAGTTATTAGCACTTCCTTCTGTGATACGTGACGAATATATAGTAAGACCACTATATTTAATTATATATATACATATAATTAAGGGACTTATACATATATATCTATACGTTACAAGTCGTTTTTGGTTGCTAAGTCTATTGTATATCAACGTTTCCAATCAATTACAGGCAGTTAATGTATGTCACGCTATTGAATCGAATGTCGAAAAAAAATATTGCATAAAACGATACGGCAAAATATCACGTTAATGATCTCCCTACTTCTCTAAGCATGAAGTCTATAAATAAATTTAAAAGGTACTATGCATATATACTTATATTAATACGTATACGTATCGAAATTGTAAGGAATTAGATGTCGACACAACCCGTCAAATTTTCCCCCGTCCCCGTCCAATCCTAGTCCTATTATATGCACACCAAACGAGGCCAGTAGTTTCTTCTCAAGTGCGCGGTCTCCAAATCCCGAAACACAAGTATAAAAAGCGCCCTCACATCGGTACGGCGAGCACTTTGAATTGTACCGACACGAGTAATTCGATTTTTTCTTTGATTTTTTTCTTCATCTGTATTTTTTGGTCTCCATATATATTTAACGAGAAATATTTGTCGAGCTTAGAAGCTAGTTTAATTGCCATAAGACGCCTGTGTCATTTCTCTGTGCAGTGACTGAAGACAGAAAGCGTAGTTATATTCTTTATTTATTAGGTCCTAACGAGACATGTGCAATTTGAAAAATTATCATTTGTAGGGAATTTGATGCAAGGTTTTTTGTACCATGAAATAATTTTGAATTGAAAAGAGCAATTTCATAGCGTTGTTGCAAATCTTAAAAGATTTTTTAAAAATTAGTTTGGAAGAATCTTCCACGTTTGTTTGATATATCTATCATAGTTGTCCGCCTTTATTTATCACAGTTTATCTTGGTTTCAGTTGTAATTCCAGTTAATAATTCTAATTTTATTGACGTTATTGCACACGGCAATAATTGATGTTTCAATGCACTTGTACTGTAAATAGAATGCGAGAGTTTGTGAAGTTAGAAAATGAGCCATTTTTTTAGACGAATAAATAATCGTTAAAACGCGTTTTGAGAATTTTAACGAAAATTTAACGAGAATTGTTTTTCCTGCGTCAGCTAGATGTTTTTCTTTTTATTATTATTCCTTCGAAGAAAACACATCTCGAACCAAAATTTGGATCTTATACTAGAAACTCACAAATTTTCGCAGTCTAGTTATAATTGTTATAAGATACAAGCAAAAACAAATGTTGAATTTTATTAATGAATGAATATATTATACTTTTTGTCTCTGTTCGTCAATTTAAGCAGATGTCTTTTTCTTATTTCGAGAACCTGAACTATAATAAAATGTACGAATTAGAATATTTCAGTAAAACAATCAAATAAAATAAGAAGATACAATATTATTAATATGATATAAATATTATAAATTTTATATTTGAATTTGAAATTTTCGACAAATTGACTAGACGTGCACATGTAGTTTGAGTAAATCTTTTCTGTAAGTTGTCTGCAATTTCTATTGTCACGACTTTTTATATACATAGCATATTTGTAATATATATAGAGCAACTTTATTCGGATATCGCAAGGATTGTTTTATCGTTTTCAAAAATCATTAAAGAAATACTTTTTTATTTTTATAATTGTATTGCAATAATAATTATTATTATTTGCCGAATATTGACAAAGTAAAACATTACAGAATCACATAGCTTTCACACATTTCAAGTTATAAGTAATTTCAAACCGACACGGCCAAACTTTAATTAACAAGACATACATATCTGCGTTGTGAGGCTTGACAGATTTGTCGCTGAATAATTTAAAACATGAAATTGATATTTGCATGTACTTGTCCTGAGTGTAAATCTCTGCAGGGTTAAGGAATAATTAAATCACACGCGCATAGAAGGAAAGACAAGTGTAAAGAGCGAGAGAGAATGCGAAGTGTGTATGTGTGTATGTCTGTTATTTTTGTGCGAGCATGCCGTAAACGTTCGGCAGTCACCTGGTTCACCGATGAAATTTTACGAGGTTCAGTGCCGTTTGGGCTTGCTTTCGCGTATGGTACTATTAATAATCTAAGTCTATATGTATTATGTATAATGAATTAAGAGAACCTGACACACACAAACACACACACAAACACATGTATGACATAGAAGACTCTCCTGTAAATAATTAAACTCATCGAGGCATTAGGAATTTGCGCATACGTCATTCACGGACGGATGATTTTGCCGATATCGCGGCTTGTAAGCGCATATACATATATATATATATATACGTGTGCATGTGTGCGCATGAGTGTAATTGTGTATGCGAGTGCACGCGTTAATTACCCGTTAACCCCGTAATCCCGTCTGCATTTAATTTCGACTCTTGAAGTATCTCTCAATGTTCTCGAGAGGATAATTCGACGGAAGACATTTTCTCGTTTTGCCGGGTGAACGTTCGTCACGTCGCGGGGAGGAGCGGGGCCTGACGACCGGATAATTTATAATTGATAATCGGTTAATTGATCAATCATGCGCCGCGTCGCGTGACGTTTTGGGCGGGCTCGCGAAACGCGTATCTGCTGCTGAATCTTTTGTATTATGACAATGTTACACGTCCCCTCAGATGCTTTATTTTTAATGTTTTTCCTTTTCTTTTTTGTTATGTTTGTTGATGAGGGCAATTTGGATTTATGTACGCGGGCATTGCGATCGATTAGTGCGCATTCGAGCGAAAGATTATTTCATTATTTTGCTTACACAATGTTGTAGAAATTATAGCTTTTAATCGTGCCGCCTAGAACTTTGCAAAACGCTCGAAAAATAATTGTCGATAACGAACTCGATAATCAATCACCGATGCATTACCTAGTATTTTATTGCTTCCCTTTGACGAAAGCAACAACGGTTCTGTGCAATCATATCAGATAGATCGAAATATCCAACATGAACAGTGCCAAATCGATGCTGATGTTTGTTTGTTTAATGAAAGAACTAATAAAATAGTGATTAAAAATGTTCGGGTCCTGAAGGAAACTATTGTTATTAACAATAAATTTTGTTACCTTTTTTCGTTATGAAAGTGCTAGAGAAATTCAGTGCATCACATTGACAAAATGAAGTGATAATTCGTCATATTTTGTGGAATAAATTATTGTTATATAATACATTGATTAATGTATGATATTGCAATTTCGATATATTGTATATATGTGATCGAGATGGACATGTTCATGATAAATTTCATCACGTTCCATTAAATATTCTCACGAGTGCGTATAACACATCGTAAGAATTCCTATCAAATAAAATATTCCCTCGCAAGCAAATCAAACATGTTAGAAGGACGTACAAACAAATATGATTTTTAACGTAAAATAATGTATTTATAATCTCTGGCAAAATTGTAGAAGATAATTTTCTACATAGTTTTCGTTTTTTCTTTTATATGTAATTTAAAGTAATTTGCAAGGAAAGAAACAAGGAGGTTGTTATCGCAATTCGAGCTCACGCAAAGAAGTAAATTTCATGAAAGATGACCGTATAATCGATCGAATAGGATACCGCCGGCATAAATTGAAAATTATTGCATTCTCCTACAATGTTTATTGTCTGGATTACTTTGTTAAGTATTTGTATGATAAGTTGCCTTGTAAAAATGTATCGATTTTACTAAGAAATTAAATGTGTTACTGAAAGAAAACCATGCACGATTTCTCTCCAACTGTTCTTATCAACCTCCGGTCTTTACAACGGAAATGGTAATAGACGGAGTGTAGTTAATAGCCGATTAAGTAGTAAAATTGTAAGTACCGATGAATTTATATAATTTTCACTGTACTTTCTTTGGATAAGACTGACATCGTTTGTATAATGCTTGATAATCCCGTTAGACGTATCGAGATTTATATACGTAAATTAATGTATCTAGGAAAATACATACATGTCTAGATTGCAGAAAGCACTTATATCATACTGTAAATAGTGAATTTACGAAATCGCATTTTCTAGTTCGACATAAGCGTTAGTATTAAGATCCTAGCTGATATAGAATTATCTTGAAAGAATATACTTATATAAATATATATACATATATATATATAATAAAAAGTGCAACATATATAAAAAATGAGATTTTAAGCTCTTTAAAAATTCTGTTTTTAAATTCCCTGTTAATACATTACATCTTTAATAATGGGATTCTATAAAATATTTCGTGCTACTTGTTATCATCCTTTAATTCTTTTTTTTTTTTTTTTTTTTCAATCTATCGTTCTCATATAATTAGAATATGTGATATTGATCTATAATTTTTGTGTAGCTATTTTTGACTACAAAATACTTTTCCTAAATGTATATTATGTTTAATGGGAAGATTGATCTTCTAAATTTTTCAAATTCCATGATTAGCATAGTTAGTCTGATTTTGAATTTCATTTGTATCACATGTAATCAGTGATATTTAAACTGAATATTATTATTGAATAATATTGAAATAATTGTATTGAATTGAAACGCTAATAGTCATATGCAGTAGTAACAATAAATGAATAATATGAATGTCGCTCATAATATTTAAACTTATACATTTAATATAATAATTAGTTTAGCTATAATTAGTTCAATGCAGTAAGCGGATGTTGTAAAAAGTGTTGTAATATAATTTAATTATCAATTATATAATCACGTTGAAAAATGAATGGCAAAACATTTGGCAACAAGAAAAAGATAAATAAAAACTTTATCCATAATTAAAATATTTTCATTCATATCTAATATTTTAATATTATTATAATCATAAATTGAGAAAAAATTATAATTAAATTGTAATAAACAGTATACATGGCGAGATTTTCGTAAGATTAAAAAATTTGCGGTTTTATTTCTGCTAAACTGCAAAATTAATGTTGTTATATTTTAATTAGACTAAACAGTATTGATTTTATAATATTAGACAAGAAATTTTTCATAAATGTGATTATACGACAAGTACGAAATAAAACTTTTAACAGTCAAGCTGATTTCGATGCGCAGTTTAACGGACTACATAATTATTATGTATATAAAATTCATATTGAATTATCTTAGCACTTATGTGATCCAGTTTGATCGCTTTATTCTATATTTGTTATTAATTTTATAACTTACAATTATTTTAATATTTTGTCATACATACATGTTTGTACGATCACTTTCTTTTCTTTCTGTATAATTGTTTTTTAAATTATTTATTTGTTTTGGATCATTGCTTCTATCTTTTTGGCAACATTTTGGTAGGATTAATGGTTGCATAATATTTATTTACTATTGTTGCTAAAATATTCTTTTTTATTTATTAAAATCGTTTACGTAAAACTAAATTGTTAATATAATGTATTTATTACAAAATATTACATTTACAAATCAAATTAAATGAAATATTTCATAAAAATAATTATAGAATATTTTATAAAAATATTAATATATGTTTATGTAGTTAACATTCAGAGTGTTGATCAAAAGCTCGATATATATACTATAATATAGTATACAAGGTAATCCGAAATTCGCGAATTCGGAGTACAGGACATTATACTTTATGCTCTAAATATCTATACTTTATGCTCTAGATATCTTATCTTAAATAATAAGAAAAAGCTATGAACAATATCGGCATTTGACCATTTTTCATATTGAGTTGCATAAATGATGAAAAGTTAATGAAATAAATACTGCCTTTATTTCTTACATAATACATGAATAAAAAATTATTTGCTTGCATAATAATAATGTGAAAATAAAGACAAATGTAAATAATAATATGCTTCGCGAGCGTTCTTTTATTTCAAATATTGTACAATTACGTGATAGTTAAACAGTATCATTAAACTTAAAGAATAAACTTAAATTTATTGATCAAACGAGTACATTTGTGACTAAAGTAAAGTAAAATCGTCCGGCTAAAGCTATAATAATAAAGCAGACAACAATTCGTAAGTACTTGTGATGTAAGAAGATGTTCTCCGGTTTTACTTGACACGAGATACTACATATATAATACTAGTCTATATTCAGAACGCGTTTTTATTGATAAAAGCGCGTTTTTATCCCTAAAATTCTATAGTATGCGTAACGAAAACTATAGCATGTTAACATCGTTGTAAGCGCGTTCTGAATACGGGCCACTGTGTCTCTTAATTAGTCTGCATCTTAATACTGCATTTTCTTTCTTAAATATTTTAATTATTTTTCATATTCGAAATTATTTAATAACCATCTTATTATTGTATATTTTGAGGTCTAGCAGCGCCAAGTTTTTTGTACTTTTACTTTTTGAAATAAAGTATATGTTATATATGTGGCAAGAAAATATATTCCTTTCACAATTATAATTGGCGCAATCTAAAAAGATTTCATTTTATTTTGTGAGGCTAACACGCACACTTGGCGCTTTTTTCCTTTTTTTAAAAAAGGTAATTTTGTTGAGATAACATTTACATGTAATTAATATAGAATAGACTTATAAAATATGTACTGATCTTCTTTTTTTGGGGTGAAATTATACATTGTATGTCCGTGAGTATCCGGAAAAAGATTGAAATAGATTCATTTGGTCGTTGCTAAATCCAAATTCTTGATTTTTTAAATCAATTTCAATTCATTAAATGTTTGAATCTATTTTAATCCATAATTTGGAATTGAAACTACGAGATTGCTATTCCTTTCAATCGAAAAAAAGTTTTACGCAAAAAATGTGACACGCAATCCATTTTAATCTATGAAGTGAGATTGAATTTACAGAATTTGTATTCTTTTCAATCGATAAAAAATTTTGCGAAAAATATAAGCCATGCAATTCATTTTAATCCATGACATAGGATTGAAAAAACGTAATTCTTATTCTTTTAATCCAATGCAGGTTTGAGAGCTTTAAATCCATTTTTGTCCATAATACAAGATTGGAAGAAAGTGAGTCTTATTCTTTTCAATCGAAAAAAAATCTTACTAAAAAGGATGTTACGAAATTTAAACGTCAAAACTTCGGGAGCGTAGGGGGAATCGAAAACTAAAAGAAAGTCCTGTAGGAATATGTTCGTTTTTATTACTTTTCTATTACTTATTCATTTGCTTAATATAGATATTGCTCAAAATGTTGGCCTCTTGCAACAATGCAAGCATTGCATCTAGTACGGACAGCTCGTGTTACAACTATAAACACTGATTTAGCAATATTTGGTGCCTAAAAGTCCTGAGATTTTTGTAAGCCCATATATGATAATTTCTTTGATTAATAATTCCTCCTCTTGTAAATGTAACATCGTTCGTACAGATTATTTTTGATAGAAATGAATTATCATTGTTAGATTGCTCAAAAAACTAATTGCTAAAATTCAACCTTTTGAAATAATTCTGATGAGGTAATGAATTTTGCACTTTTTGAATATATTATGATACGGATGGCGGTTATCATCTCTTAGGCCTGTTATAAAATAGAATCACAATTTGTAAACCGTAAAAAGCTGATCGATTATTTTTGTCATATTCAACTGTAATTAGTCAATTTTTCTTACGACTTACGAATTACGAATCTATTATGTAATAGGTCTTAAAGTATGGCAGATTTTGTGCCGTGGTAATCGTAATGCAGCTGATGTTCTCCGGACACTGATCTTGAGATTGTTATCAAAGTAGCACAGGACACAATTTTCTACTTTGACGAATTGAAAATGAGCCAGCCTCTTGCAGCCTATTAAAAACTATTATAATGACTCGCCGATTCGGCACCCTTCTGTTTGGAAATCGGCGTGCATATTTTCCTACCGCCCGCCTCCGTAGTACATCCAACCTCCGCCGTCGTAGATATCAAACACGAAACCATATCAGCATATTCAACGTTAGAATATGTACGCGGCATATTGTAATTCACTCAATAGCTTCTAACGAGTAACTGATGAATTTATAGAAGAAAGGCAGAAATATGTAAACAAGAAAATTTTCACCTAAAAACGGAATTACTTAATGTTAAAATTAATTTAATATTACTTTGTTAAAATTAATATTTTTGCATATCTTAGAAAGTCCACTATACACCTTTGAGTTAAAATTAATATGATATATTATTTTTTATAGTGTATTATTGTTTTCGTATACAAAATTTAGACAATAATACTTTAAAAGTAGTGCAAGAACAAAGTAACTACGTTTTGTTTTTTTATGATTTTTTTCCAAAACGAAACAAAAACGAACTCTATTTCTACAGGGGAGGGGGGACTTTTTTTCTTATCAATTTTCTTTATCAATCCCTTACATGCTCTCGAAGTTTTGAGATTTAAATTTCGGATACCCTGTATACAATACACACATATATATATATATGTATATATATATATATATATATATGCATAATTTATTTTTAGATACATGGTTATTTATTAATTAACGAAACAAAAGGAGTTTTTGGTATGTAGGAATCTTTATTGTGCTTTTCTTGCTTTTGACGTTACGATTTAAAATAGTAGTAATGGTAACAGTAAGTAAACAGAAGTCTTATATAATGTATAATAACAAAGGTATTCTGTTTTATATTTTTACAAAAATCATCTGTTTAGTGAGTTAAATCTTGCTTAGACGCGGATTACCTGTAGCTGCTATTACAGACTAAACATATGCTTTTCAAGACCAACTATAATAAGAAAATCATTCATATGATTGTTAATATTAATGCGAATGATTCACATAATTTATAAATTATATATCTTGTTCCTACCTGGTGAAAAATAAAACAATTTTAGAAGTTTATATCGTTGGCAAATAGAAAAAAATTCGTCGAAAACTAAACTCTAGATTTGATAATCATCCATTGTTTTTCTGACTGTCTATATCCCGTAAGTGATTAGACAATAATTCCCATTTCGACGCCCATGGAGGCTTGTCTAATCCTTGAGTATTAACTTCTTCTATCAAGTTCATCAGGCGAATGAAGAATTCATTGAGCTTACCAGCGGTACCGCGTCGCAATTTCTGGAAATGTTTATCTGAAATCCAAGGTTTAACGATATCAAAAAGCTATATATATTTCTATGTTAGTATTAAACTGTTCAATAGCGACAGAACAACAAAAGTTTGTATCTATAAGTTTGTGTTCTTTGCAGTGTCGTCATAAAGATTATCGATATTGAAATATAAATAGGATAAAAGCGTACTGTGGACAAATCGATATTTCTGGGGATCGTGATATGACGCAAATGAGGTATAGCATTGATGGATAGGACACAATTATACCACGTGTCTCTAAACATCTTTAAGCAAATATTATTTTTGGAGACTATTTTAAAGATTACTATTCTGATTATATATTATTTTAGACAGTGTGACATTTATTATGTTATATTATTTAATAAAGTAATTGTTAATTAAAAATTGCAAGCGATTAAAATGTACACATACGTGGAGGATGAAAATAATTTTTGATCCAAATTGTTTGCTGCGTCAGTGCCGCCATTAGCCTTTTAGTAATTAAACTCTGGCTCTCAGCTGTCACAGGTCTTAAGCGAGTAATGAATCGCAAAAGATATTCCAATAAATATCTTGTACAAACAGATAGCTTTTCAAGGCATCGTTGCGGCTTTGAACTCCATACGACAATGTAACTGAGGCTGTCAACGTCAAGAAGAGGATGCTTGAGACTTTCCAACCATTCGAATAACAGTGCTGATAGTAATTCCAAATTAGATTCCAATTCTAATCGCTGCCAAGCAGTACATCGATGATTCAAGTCACTCTGAAAATATATTTTTAATATTATTGTCTATTATATATATAATAAAACGCGCGTATCTCGTTATGAATAGATTATTACGTTTATTACAATATCAGATAAATTATTACTGTACATTATAATGTGTACCTTCCAACAAGCGACATAGTACAACACAGTGATCATCTCATTTTTGTTTAACCTTGGCGAACAACAAGGATGTACTGATATACTGTATCACACCGTGTCATCTGTGTCGCTTGTTGGAAGGCACACAATGTATATATTATTTATAGTTAATATTTATTTTCTATAATTTTTTTTGAATATATCATTATGTTACACTTTTTGAACAATCTAATTGCTCTATGCTATTTCACAAACCAAAATTAAAAATATTTCTATTTTTCTTTTAAAATTTCGGTTATTATTTCTTAATTCAACATACATTCGATTGTTATAACTCCTGCAAGTGGTACGGTAATATGTGTAACTAAAAATTGTGTCTTTAACCTAACTAGGATTAATCATAATAATTGCAATTTGATTGCAGTTTTAAAAATAGAATTACACACAGTCACACATATTATATACAGCATAGTAAATCCGCGTTGTACGCTAAATTGATTCATTCTGTCAGTAAGCATATAGCTCATGTTCACTATTCATTATTTATCATTCTAGAGACAACTGTAAGCTTCAAGAAATTATATACGTTTGAAATAACTGAATGAATAATTCGTATATAAATGTGGTAATTAATGTACACGCTGGAAATAGTGTAATGTCTAAATTTTTGTATAGATATAAAATACACCTGATAATTTTGCAACCGTTTTTTTATAGGATCAGGAAGCGAAGCACTATCTCTGATGAGCGCTTTGATAGCTTCCTCGGCCGTCACTGTTTCGTAATCATTACGGGAGACGCTTCTTAAGTCCATATGCGACTGAATCTCTTTGTAACAGTCATTGTCAAGCAGATCCTGATCGTGAATGCCGTCACCTAGGACATCATCCACGCAAATGTCGTCTAGACCTGTTTACAGTATACAAGATCCCATTGTAAAATGTGCGCATTATTTTAGCAAGATATCATCGAAATAAATGTAGATTATTGTAGATGGCACCATCGAAAGAATTACATGGAATTAAATTTGTTAATAATATACCTGGAAATGTAGAATCGCAGGAAGGAGTATCTGGTGACATGCAAAATACGTCACTTAATCTTCCTATATCATCACAGATATCTCTGGACGAGCCTTGACTACTACTGCACGCTTTTGTGGAAGCTAAAATAAATAATATATAAATATAACATATACAGTAGCGCTTATAAACATTTTGACAGTAATCTTCGTTTTCCAAGATGTACATTATTATAAATAAATCAAGAATAAATAAATTAATCAATAAATTAAAAAATATATCACATATTTACTTTATCTTTTGAGTATTTAAATAAAAAATAGATATGTAATAGGTATTAATTAAAAGTGAACGTTCCACAAACAATTCAATTATATACTCAATCGCATAATCTCATAGGCAAAGGTTAATTTCACAAATTGCTTAATTATTAAATTACATGTAATACTTCTCACTTGAGTATTCGTAGGAGTCCGTAAGGGATTCCGCCCACGAATAGGAGTGTCGCATATTACCCTTGCTGTCACGGAATTTCTCCAAAACATGACAAATAAACTTTTGAGTAAAAGGCACGTTGGAAATCGTATATGCAATCTCGGAAGCCGAATTATCTTCTTGACAATCGCAGAGCTGTAGTATCCGCTCGCAAATAATAAAAACGATCTAAGAAATACACAGTTAATGAATCAGGAAGTAATAAAATTATGTATAAGGGACTCTTGTTGATAAATAAATTTAAAAATGAATAAAGGGCATAAGAGTCAAAAATTAAAACTAATCTTATATGTCGATTTAAAAAAAAATTTTTATTACGAAGATAAAATAGAAGATTGATGTTCTTAACAATATAATATGATATTGACATTAGAATTACATGTTTCGGCTTCTACATTGAGCCATCTTTAGATCTTCAACATCAAAAATATAAAAATAAAATAGAGTTGTGGATCCACGCAGTGGATGTACCAGTTAAGAATTCTCCGATGAATAAAACTTCGACAAATCAACTGTTCTAATGTAATTGGTCGACTGATGTCGATTATTCTAATGTCAATATCAGATTATATTGTTAAGAACATCAATCTTCTATTTTATCTTCGTAATAAAAATTTGTTTAAAAATTGACATATAAGATTAGTTTTAATTTTTGACTCTTATGCCCTTTATTCATTTTTAAATTTATGAATCAGGAAGTTACATTTTGTGTAGCTAGTCTTAATAACAACAACGGAAAATTAATATACACTCCCAGCAAACTCCAAGTTATGTGTAGTTAACATGTACGCGTTATACTATATTATAGTTATACTGTTGAGTGGGAAATTACAACTAATATGTATACGCTACATGTAACTTAGTGTTTGCTGGGCTCGTTTACGTGAAAATAGTTAACCGAAACTACTACGCCGAAAAGATTATATACATTAAAATAAAGGCTAAAGTGAATCAAAGATATTTTATTTACTTTTTACTAATATTTTTAAATATTTTTAATCATATATTATTTTTTTCTAAGAATTAAATTTAAAAAATTTAATTCTGATGTATTTATTAATGATACCAATAAGATTTATAAATAAAAATAGATGAGAACACAAATTAAATTCTATCAGTAATTAAATTAACAAAAGAATTGATTTAAAAACAGAATTAATATTACATGTGAATCTAAATCACATAAATTAAATTGTGAGAAAAAACAGAATGTTTCGCACTTTTGGAATATGCTTGAAGGTGCGCTGTTCATATCCGTGTAGCATGTTGTATTGCTTTTTCAGGTACGATTGAAGGCTATAGGGTTTGCGATCCCCCGTTGTACTGTGCGAAGGGAATACTATCATTTGTGGAAGCACAAAGTGCTCGAATTCCTGAATACAAATTATTTGCCCACGCGTTTGTATAGCGGAGGGACGCTTCATGCGAACAAATCTAATGGCATCGTTCGCCCTTACACGAAGACTGTAAATAAGGTAGCACGCTATCAGAACACCGGTTCTGCCGAGACCTGAAAATAAAATACTTTCGGTACTTCTATTACTGCTAGCTTAATTGCAGATTCATTAATCAAGTAGAAGCACGTACAAGCAAGCAAATTATATGTACAACAATCCAAGCGCCAAAAGTTTACTCTTAACCATAAGAAAAGTGATAGACATATATGTCATGTATAATTATGTCATTGTGTATAAAAAATTATATATAAAAAAGTAATCGTATTTTATAACATTTATCAAGAAAGTGAAAAGGAGCGATCGCAATTTTAGATTACATGTAGATTGAGATAAGAAATGGAAGCCCACCATTTCCATCAACTATAGGTAAGCGCGAAAATATTCTTCGCATTTTAGATTCCAAGAATAGAAAGGATAGGTCACGTTAAGTAATCGTGCTAGCGACAAAGCATTATTTTATCGATTTAAAAAGATTTTATAATGATTAATAAATATCACACCTCTGGAAATAAAAATGTCAATTGCAGTCGAAACCGAAAGCGAGAACTTATACGTATATGTGGTGACATATTTCTTAGATGATATCTGATCGACATTAACAATGCTAAAATCTCGTACAATTTTATTCTATAATTAAATCACGTAGCATGCATGCAAGACATTGCTACAGTTGCAGCACGCTGATCAATTCAACTGATCGCGATAACTGCGGCGTGGATAAATTCTACAATTTAACTTTCCTAATCGCGTTTGTTACGCGTTGTTATCTTTTAAATCCTTCTGCTACATTTGATCAATTTTAATTCTTAAAAGCGATTATCAGTAACAGACTAAGAATATTAGAATTAAAATCAATAACATGTCATAATAATCTCTCTTTGTTTTTTAGTAACCAAAAAGATTTGAGAGAACGTAATTACGAATAAACAATGTTTTGATAAAAATTATAATTCTGTGTTCTTCATAATTTAATTCCGTATGTGACTTTCTGTGTAAGTCAATATTAATACTTTTAACAAAAAAGTGATTATGAATTTATGATAATTTTGAAGCAATCATTACAAAGAAATTGATCGATCAATCAGAATAGACGCCTGCCACGTATAATGTTACTTTAAATAATAGTGGAACCCTAGCATAAATTAACATAGTTAATATAATATTTAAGTAAAAATTTCATATTAATGTTTAATAGAAAAAAGAATACAAAACACATATTACCTTTGAAACAAATAGTAAGATAAAAATATCAGAATATTTTTGAGGAAAATATTTAAACTTGCAATTAGTTATATACACTGCAATTTATATAAAGTTAAATTTATAATTAATATTTTATAACTTTTAATAACAAAACAACATTGAATTTACACTTACAAATAAAATTAAAAATTATTAACGTATTCAGAGCCACAGGTAATTCCATTTAAATAGCAATTTTCTTTCTGAATGCATTATATGACATAAGATGATTACATATTAATTTGTCACAGCTGACCTTAATGACCATAATCTTTATATCTCTAACTTCTATTATACGATAATTAGCAACTAGTACATTTAGACACAGCTTTCCGTAAACATACGAGATATATTGAAATGAATATTTTCTTCATAATACTTAATACATTATTTATTACATAACAAACGTAATACAGCGATACAAGTTTAAATATATTCATATTTTAAATTATTTAATCTCATTAATGTTTAAGTAAAATTTTCGAATTAATATTTTTAATAGAGAAAAAATATAAAATATATAAGTATAAATTACTTTTAAAAGAAGTAAAATACACAAAATGAAAAACAAAATATTTTCAAGGAAAATTTTTAATTATATGCCTAGATAATTTACGTTTGTAACTTTTCAAAAATATATTACTAAGTTCGAGATCGCTTATCGTTATACCAGCATTTTATGCTTTAATAGTCTAATGGAATAAAACTCCCTTGCGACCAGATAATGTCTGTGAAACTAAATTATGTTAAATGGAACGCAACAGTCTTACATTAGTTTATTATCTTTATCACCTTTAATATATTTATTAATAATTATATGTCCTAACCCAATTAATTAAAATTATTACAACAGATAGCACTGACTTTTTTATACATCACGTTATTTTTAGTCAAATAATTATTCAATAATTATTATTAATGCAAAGAGCATTATAAAAAGAACACGTACTATATTTAATAAATTAATTTATAATAAATATTAATTGCTAAGTAGCAAATTATATATTTATTTATAATAAAATAACTTGAACTTTTTTAGCGTAAAACGATTAACATAAAAATATTGATAAAATTATATTACATATATTGTTTTGTGAATTAAATTCTGTCTTATATATATATATATACGTATGATTATTTTATTGGTTGACTTTGCATACATGCAATACAGAACAATATCATGATAAATAACATGATAACATGATAAATTCTTTCTAACCGTTTCTTAAATCAATACATTTGAAATTTACAGATCACTCGTTAAAATACAAACAAATTAATAAAAATTTTAGTAAAAATTTTAATAAAATATTAACGTAAAGTATTAATAAATAAATAGTGATCAATAAAAAATCTAATATAACAGATTTATAAATAATAACGAAAAGATACTAAAAAATTTTAAGCCAGGTAATTGGAAATTTTATGGAAAGTATGATATATTGTTTTATTTAATATAGAATACTGTATGTGCACTCATATATTTTTTTAATTAATTCAATTTGTAGCCAAATACATTTAAATAGTGCAAAAAAATTATTAACAATCACACAAAAATAATTACAATTACAATTAAATAATAGAAAATTGAAAAATTAAAGAAATAAGCCAAAATCGTCCAACAGAGAAATTGAATAAGATTTGAGGCTTAAACCCTTAATTTGAAGAAGCAGTGTTTCTTAGACTAAAATTTATGCATCTACATACATCGATCTCATACGATCATACATTCAAAAAAGCTGCCATGATAACTGCAGGGGATGCAATTGGGTCAAGTGCACTGCACGAAAAATCGATTTACCGGCATGACAGTGAATGGCCACTCTTCCTTCTTGCACGGCAAAGGCCACAACCTTGACCATGTCCAAAAGTTTCCCCACCGTGGCACTACCATAATCCTTTAGGGCGAAATTATAATAATAAACTGCAACAGATTTTCACGTGATCGGTAATTGAAACACTTTGATGCCAAGACTTTCCTGTGATAGCAGGAAGTAACTAAATAAGTGACACAGAATTATATTTTGGAACTTTCCTTTCTCTCTATAGATATACACTTTTACTGCATTGCATGTTATATTGTGAAACTCTTCGATCTAACTGGTGGTTGTTAGGATCGAGGGAGAAACGTTCCCACACAATTCTATATGCGTTTAATACAAGGACAAAATTCTCTCTATTCTATTTTCACTATTATTCTTCTTAATTTATTGTAAAAGTAAAATTACCGCCGTCTTATTTCGATATTATTATTATTATGTAGTCTAGATATTATCATGTAAATGCGAAATGCAAAAAAAGTAATATTGATTTAAGTAAATAGCCTATTTATCAGTATATATTTACAATGTACTGATACTGGAAATGATTTCTGTTATAACACTAATTTAATTTATCACTTAATGACAAAAAGTATTGATAACAAATATGATATTAATTTTTAAAGATTCAAGAAGATTATTAACTTATAAATTCTATAGACTAGTCTTGTTTTTGTTTCAAAGATATATTATAAAAAGCAGAATAAACGTATTCTTTAAATTATTCTCGATGACTAAGAAATAAACACTGCAAATAAGCTTCTAATAAATATTTATTAAATTAAATAAAAGTAAATTTTAATACTTACTATCGTTTTTCATAAAAATGTTGGGATCGTACGTAAAGCCGCTCTCTTCTAGCGGACCACCGCAACTCGCATGTTCACCTGGTGTTTGCAGATTTATTATGGTTTTTATACTCCACCCTTGGAATTGGGCAATTATATCTTTTTTGATTATCTGCGCAGTATTGAGCCGTGCCATTGCAAGGACATCATCAGTTACCCTAAAACGTTTAATAAATGATTAAACTGTTTAAATCAAAAACTAATACTCAAAACTGGCAGCAATATACACAATAACAAATTTCTGACTAT
>NW_017275282.1:522809-548108 GCF_001594065.2 Cyphomyrmex costatus | reverse complement strand
TAGTAGATGATACAAAGTTTTTATTTGTATAATTAATTTGCTTTAAACATAGTAAATAATAATAATTGATAAATTAAGTTTTTGATAGATGCGGCGTATATACCGGGTTTACCCTATCTGATATTTTCTGCTGATAATTTTTGTCAAATGATATGGATATAATAAGTATGTATAAATAATTCTAGAAATTATCTGAATCAGAAGGAAGTTCTAATTTGCAAGTTCTATTTTTGCCAATATAAAAATGTGAATTATAACATTATAGCTGGTTTCTATTTCAATGGATAAAAATATATGAGATGATTAATTCGATTTATAATTATTACCTTTTCTTTTTGTTATTATCCTTTTTTTATAAGAGTAAGAAACTAAGAAGATGGAATGAGAGAGAGAGAGAGAGAGAGAGAGGGGGACATAGATTAAAATTCTGGAAAAAGTGGTAGCAACTAGAGAGTTCATATAAAATGTGTTGTGTAAGGTATGCATTCTTTACGCTTTATGCTCTAATCTTTGACAAACGAGTTCAACAAAAAAAGAAATAAAGTACAAAGTAAAAGATAACAGCATTTCATTTCGATGAAATTTATTTATACGAATAGAAAATAGAGAGAGTATTTTAAAATGTTAGATGCTCTTCTAAGAAAAGATTTTGCACGACATTGTGATAAAGCGAATTATGTTCTTTACATTACATACATATAAAAATATATGTATGTGTATGTTGACCAGAAGTGCAGCAGCACACCACGACCTATTTTTTGCAAACTAACCACTTAGCGAGACCTCAGTTGTAGATATTCATTTACTTCGAGCGTTCTTCTTGTTAGCTAACTTCAACTTATAATTGTCGCTAAGTCATTTCAGACTTTATTTTTACAGCATAAGTAAAAAAAACAAGTAGACCATATGTCAGGTCAATTTAATTGCTTATCGTGGATAATGAATACAAAGAACTTTAACATTTATGCACGTGCTTTCTCTTTTTTTTTTCATAACTAAATTTTATAAAAATAAAATTATAACAAATATAATAATTTTTCTAAGAAAGAAAATTTATATAATTTTATTTTTTTATTATACTTAATGTGAAATACATGTTGTTATGTTCAATTAAACTTAAACATTATATCTTCTAATATAATATATCTATTTACGTTTAAAACTTTAAATATTTGCAGCAAATTGTAGACTCGAAATATTGCAGTATCGCAATAATCTTATGCGCGATAAATACTATACGCATGAATTTTCACGATTTACAGTAATGCGTTTATTTGTAAATAACAACTTGTGCTACACATTGTGCTGATAACGCAATAATTTCAATTTTTGATTGTAATAGTGACTCATTTATGTATGCATGAATATCTTGCTGAAAATGTACGCCAGCTTCCGTTCGTTTCTCTAAAAAAGGACGGCTATGATTATATTATTAAACGTACATTTCTCACTGATACGTATCGCGTCAGATACGAATGGATGAAAAGTAAAAAACCATTAATTGGAATGTCTACTCGCTATTTCTCCGTTCCTTTTTCTACTGCGTTTTTTGTGTTCCTATCTTTTTTACGCGTGCGTTGATTTTCGCCAAACCGTAGTACCTGTTGTAATTGTAATTATAACGAATCGTTATTTCTTTTCTAATCAAAAAAATTCTGCCTATCGGGCAATAAAGTTCAAATTTCTGTTTGATTGGACTGATTGTGAAAATATTTATCAATCTGTTAGTTTTTGTATGAACGTATTGCAATTACTTTCTAAATATTAATCTTACTATCATCGTATCATATAATCGCAAATCCCAAGATTTTGACTATCTATACGGAATCTCTATTTCAAACGTGATTTTTTGATTGACAGCATTAGTTTTTTTTATATTGTTTTTGCAATTTGGAACTTCCTTTATGAGTAGTTACCAGTCATATTGAATCGTGACACCAGAAGCGAGAAATGACACGTTAATTTTTGCTACGTGCCATTTGTAAATAAAGACAATTTGGGTAAAACAAGATGATAAGAGTGCTTTAAAACAATTGTAAAAATGGACGAAAACTATGCTTATCTCCCCGAACAGTCATTAAATAATTGTAAATAATGATAAAAGGCACATTAAAATGGAAATAGGCTACGCGTTGAGTGAAAGCATTTTACGTGCCTTTCATTACCTTTTGCAATTATTTATTGACTGTCAAGGGGTATAAGGATAGCTTTTGTCCATTGTTTTAAGGCAATCCCATCATTTTATCCAAATTGTCTTTATTTACAAATGGCACGTAACTGACGTGTCATTCCTCGCTTTTAACATTACGATTCAATATGGTAGTGGTGACGTCACAGTATTCAGGAGCCTTAACTTCTAAAATCCGTGTTTCGACTAAATATATGATTTTTCTTATTTAAAATAATGATTGATTTTGTATACAAGATCTCCCAGTTTTTTTTTGTAAAATTTTTCCAGCATATTCTACAAATAAAAACTAGAAAAAATGTTATATAAATATAAGCTGATAATATTTTATTGAAAAGTTATATCACAAATACAAAATGATAACAGACTGGTGTTTCGTTGACACAGCATAGGAATACATGATATCTGAATATTTACACAAACTGTTTACTTGCTGAGGTCATTTGGTCGATGGCTTGTGTTGAAACTAATAATACGTTCTATAGATGCTGAAACTCTAATAATATGTGTTGAAACTAATAATCTCTGCCGATATTCTATCAGCTATAGCATTTCCACTACAAAAACCGTAAATATGGTACATATCACCATATTCTCGGTTCGAAAAGACTCGCGACATTTTGATATAAAATTGATATGAATTATACTAAATATAGTTAATAATAATAATAAATATAGTGAATAATTTCACATCAAAATGTCGAAAGTCTTTTCGCATCCAGAATATAGTGATATGTACCACATTTACGGTTTTTGTAATGGAAATGCTGTAGCTGCTAGAATTATCGGCAGAGATTCTTTCATAGGAGAATACTACATCGCGGTCATTGTTCATAAGAATTCATGAAGATACACGTATATGCAACATCGATTCGGTTTATAGTATAAGACAAGAAAGGCAATCTTATGGATCAATACATAATTAAAACCGCTCTGAAAGAATTTTAAACGTCTTTGACGATAACCCGGGACAAAGTATTCGACGAGTTTCATATCAATTACAAATATCTAGATCCACTGCAATGCCAGAACACTGCATGATCGTGATAGATATCCATATTATTACTCACCCGTACACAAACTTTTGCCGACAGATTATAAGAAGAGGATACGTCTTTTGTGAATAGTATATGCGTGTAATCCTCAATAACAATACTAATTTTCAGTCAAACATTTTGTGAAACAACATTTATGAGAGCCGGTGTTCTAAATATGCGTAATAACCACCAATGGAGGTATGAAAGTCCACATAATATCCGAGAGAGAGAGGATTTCAATAGCAATTCAAGTGCAATGTATGGGCGGGAATATGCAACAATCAGATGCTCGGACCTTACTTTTCATTTGACAGATTAATTGCACAGTCCTTTTTGGATTTCCTACAAAATAGTCAGAATTGCATAGTATAGAAGAGATTCCATTATTATATATTTCGTCAAATATATACGAGTATACAATAAATGCAAAATTACATGTACAAGAAATTTTTTTTAAAAAAAAAGAGCCTTATTGCGATAGAAAATAAATATTAATTATAGCAATTTTATAATGAACACATTCTGTTTTAACATACACAAACGGGCTTTGTGTATTCCTGATTTTAGGAGCTAAATTTTTCGACTATATGAATACTTTTTGAGCGTTTAAACAAGCAATTTTTAACTTTTACTTATGTTTAAGATGATATTTTTTATAATTAATGTACGTCTTTTTGGTACATGTAATTTTGAGAAATATACAGTCTATTTGATTTTTTATGAATAAATTGTTAATTACTCAGCAAGAAATAATCGTCGATTAGATGTCGAATTCATGTCGAATTAGTGTCAAAATTATCCTTTTGATATAATTTGACATCAATTTGATGAATTATTTCTCGCTGGACAATATTTACTTTTTAAAAATAATACTTAAAAAAAAAACATTTTCCCTGGACGAATATATACTTTTTGCATTCACTATATGTGTGTGTGTGTGTGTGTGTGTGCAAAATATCTAGATATATAAAAAAAGAATAAGTGTTGTGCTCTTGCACAAAATTTTATGAAGAAGACCTTATAAAGGGAATGCTTTGCAATGAATATGACATTTGTATAGGTTTTCTGGTGCGTAGCAGACCAGCTATAGTTGTAAGGAAAATCAATATCGTTATGTATCGAGGTAATATTATACTCTTCAAAGAACTTCATTCTGCTAGCTGACCGCTAATTACTTTCCGATCAGCAAAACGACACGTCAAAGTTGCTTTGTCAAGGGCTGCTTTATGGCCATGTGAAACCTCCGAGTTCCATGTACATTTCATTAAGTATACGGGAACAAGGCAGTGCGAGGATACCTATCGTTTACGATGATACATACGAGTACAGTGCACGTAAAGGTCGCCGGGAACTCATGTCTTTGATAAATTCATGCCGCCTGCTGATCCCACCCACGCGCGAGTGATCGAACGAAATGAATTCGTAAAACCGCGCACTTTACTGCCATTTCGATTGGAAGAAATTGACGATACAAAGTGTTTCGATGTAATCACTACTCGATGCCCTAGTAATCTCTTTCAACCTGCGGGCTATAAGCGTTGCATCTATAATAGATAAAAAATTATTTTCTTTTTATATGATTTTAATAAAGGATAAGGTAGAAAGAGGAGTCAAACTCGCGCATCATAGAGACAAATAATTTATCATTAATATATATTTTACCACATTTTATTTTTATGCTTTAAAAGATATTAAAATATATTTATTGAAAGATGCTTAATTTCCAAACATCTTCTAATTTTTTTCTTAATAACAAACTTTGACGTGTAGCATTAAATTAGCAAGGCTAATATACAAATCAATATTTAAATAAACAAGGAGCTGAATTTGATACAAAAAATTTTATACTATAAAACGATTAATAATTTTACAGAAAAAATTATTATGAAATAAAGTTTAATTTGATTTATGTCATAAAATCGTGATTATCAAGATTATTAAGAAATCGAAAGAGATTTTATAGTGTCATTTTTGTGAACTTTATTTCAAGACGCAACTCAAAATTTAATGAGTAATTACATATAAATATTCTTCCTTTGTAATCAAAACAAGTTTCATGCCTCTATTTACCATACAATAATTTCGTACAAAATTTAATCATTTTCAAAATTTTCACCGGATTTGTAGTAAAAAATTTGACTTCATGAACATTTTTAGGAAAACAAATATTATTCATACCTGGTGTGGCAATAAAGTTCGCTGAATGTTGAAAAAATAAACACTACTTATTTAATATACAAATAACCTTTAATGTTCTTCAAAATAATTCTTTTTAGAGACAATACACTCCTGAAATGTTCGCACAACTTGCTGAAACTGTGAAAAGTCATCTCTAAATATCATCTTAAATTTCGTTGGTTATATAGTACTAAGTCATAATAATATAATATTATAATGATATCATCATGACTTTATCAGTTATAAGTTTATTTTTAAGATTATTTTTAAGAATCTCAAATAACACTCATAATGATATCATTATGACTTAATTATGATTCTATGTTCTACTCGGAGTTCTGATTCGAAACGTATACAACAATGCTTGTCAGCGTTACATTACCGTTTTGAATCACTCTATTTTCTCGATTTTGTTTCAGCAAATTTTGTTTCTCTTTTTGTTTTCTAAACTAAAGGAGATGATGAAAGGGACTCGATTTATAAATTTCAAATATATATTCAGAACTATGTGACAACAAGACTTAAGGTTATATCCAAATATTTTTCACAGAGTTTCTGCAAGTGGGACTAACATCAGAAATGTATTGTCTCTAGGGGGAAATAATTCAAAAGAAAAAATTAATATCTTAAAATTGTAATATGGTTTACAACAAATTTACTTATTTTTACATAAAACTTATTTTAAATTATTTTTAAAACGATTTTAAAATATAATTAGTTTTAAATAGAATAAAGACATTGTATACTCATTTTATATTCATTACAGCAAGACTAAAGTATGATAGACAAAGAATATGTAAATAGAGGAAAAAAGTACGTAGCATATTTTTATAAGCTTCCAAAGCATTTTCTACTTTTAAATGACACGTAATTAGTTTACATAAAATTTGGCAGATATTTATATCACATGATAAAGAAAGAACTATATTGTATATTATTTTTTACACAAGTAAAAGATTATCTTTAAGTTTATAATAAAATGTCTGAAATATTTTTCATTGATAGCTAATGAACTAAAAAGATTGGAAATAAAAAATTATAATAATATAATAATAACTGATAAAATATTAACTTATCTATAGTATAATTAAACGTAATCGAACAATACAACTTACCTTATGTCGTAATTATTAAAATTACAATCTTAGACACACATATTAATTAAATGTTTAATAGGAATTTATACGAATTTCTGTTTCAGTATACCGACTGGGATCGGGTAAATGATGGTTATCAATATCAGAGGGCGATAGCAGACATCGTGGGCGATTACTTTTTTATCTGCCCATCCACACACTTTGCGCAATTATTCGCAGATCGCGGCATGAAGGTTTACTACTACTTTTTCACGCAGGTAAGTGATTCTGTCTATCATCACGTTATAGGATAGACATTATAGTCAATAAGAATGTCTCAAGAGGTAACCAGTTGGCAAATCATTACTATATTATTATATTACGCATTTCGATAATTTCATGGTGATATATTTTTATAGAATAAAGCGAAGTTCTAGTTGTGATACTTTTTGTTTAGATTGTTATAAATCTTCATATAATTATGATAGATTAATGGTAAATGTTTTAAAACGTTGCATGTCCATCCAACTCTATCTAACTACTTTTTGAGTATCCAAACAATACAATTTTTAACTTTTGCTTACTTTTAAAATAATATATTTTCTATAATTAATGTATATCTTTTTGATATGTATAATTTTGAGAAACATACAGTATATTTTATTTTTTATAAATAAATTGTTAATTATCCAGCAAAAGAAATTACCGTCGGTTACACATCGAATTCACGTCAAATTGGTGTCGAAATTATCGTATCGATATCGATGCGATATCAATTCGATAAGTTATTTCTCGATGGATAATGTTTGCTTTTTAAAAATATAAAGTTTTAAAAAATATATATTTTCTCTGTACGAATACTTTTTGCATTCACTGTACATATACGTAAAAGTACACTACACACGCGTGTAAACGCACTTACACACATCTCTTTAACATTTATATAATTTTATTAAATATATCTGTATATTAAATTACAAATGTATTGAAACATTTTATTTACTTTGTGTATTGATAAATTGCACGCGCAACATTTTTAACTCTCAACGTTATACTTGCAATGTGTATAAGCTCGGCAAAGCGTGATTGTTGTACTGAACTTGTGCTACTATTCTCCTAAAGTAAGCCAAACGAACAGAGTTTACAAAATTGGGAAATTACCGCAAAAGAGTATTATGTAAATTGGATTCTTAGTCGCTTTTATATATAATACAATAAAAAAGTTTATATGATCTAAGTTTATATATCTAAGGGAACAAAATGGAAAGATAAAAAAACAGAAGACTCTAGTAATAGGCGGAACTAAAATATAACACGAAGTAAGCGTAAAGAATTGTTTTAATATGATGAATGTGTTATTAATATTTCCTAAGCATACAGAATTCAGTCGTAATCAGTCATTGATGCGTTACCGTTGCTATGATGAAGTGTGAGTAATATTTGAATAGCGCATAATAACTAAATATCAGCATACATTCACATTATCAATTACACACAAATCACGTCCGCGTGATTTATTTTATCGTTTTGCCAATTTGCGAGGTGTTATCACACCGGAAGATAATGCATCCTCCGTTACATCATGGGAATGTAATGTTTGAATTCAGAATGAAGCACATTGTGCACACTCATGACGTTGTACAATTACTGTTCGCCTCCTCGTGACCACCGAAATTATTTGAAATGCAAACTCACGTGGGAAAAGTTTGTGTACACTGCGTACGCGGGCGTTCTACAATGTTGTAATATGTCGCGTTTGCCGTCATTTCATGCTGTCATGTTCAGCTTTTCGTTGAGTTTATTTCGATTATGAAATGTCTTTCATCGACATCTTATTGAACTATTAAAAAAATTGTATAATAATATGCTTTAAAAATTATATTATAATAATAGGGAATTATTTTTGAGATAAAACAACTTTTGAAATAAAATTAATAAGAATTTAATTGAATTTTTACTGTTTAGCACGTAATATAAAAATACATATACATACGAGTATAATTTGAATTTTGCATAAATAGAGAAATTTTTCAAAAATAAATAGATACTTCTATAGAAATGATTTTTAATCTCAAAATATATTTACTATTAAAATTATTTTTAATATTAAAAGTTTGTCAAATATTTTGCTAATAAGCTTAAATAAAATTTATTAGTACAATGTTTTTGAATAAAAATATATTATTTATTTAGTTTTTTATAAAATTTAATTAGCTAGATCTCTTTAATTTTCTATATCCTATCTAAATATCTGAACTGTATTAATCTTATTATTATTACTTTGTCAAATGTTTATCTAAAAAAACTTTCATTTTAATAAGATTTTGAAGAGATATATGTAAGATTAATAGAGAGATATATACATATAATGATATAACTGGCAATTCCTGTAAGTCAATTATATTGGCGCATAGTTTAACATTGCATTCAATGACAAGTAGTCTATAGCCACGTATAAAAATCTTATCCGAAATCGCATCTTTAAATATTAATAATATTTTCAATAATAAATGTATTTTGAGATTAAAATATTTTCTAAAAATATCTATTTATTTTAGAAATTTAAATAAACGTTTATTTTAGAAAAAATAAACGTGACTTTTTACTTACATGTATAATAGAATTCATATTGTCAGTATAAAATAAGTTTAATAATGACAAGGATTGAGCGTTGTAAAAATAATGTCAAATCGTGAAGAGTTATCGAAAAAGATGAATTCGACTATCAGAGTAATTCAATTCTTATCGAATCTCTTTTTACTGTCTCTGCTCTTTCTTTCTCACTCTTTTCTTTTTTTGTCTGGCCTTCCCCTCTCTTCCCTCTCTCTCTCTATTTTTCTTACTTTTTTCTCTTTCTCGTTTTTTTTCTCTATAAAATAAAATTAATTACATTAATAAAAAAAATGAATGGATGAAAAAAGAGAGAGAAATAAAAATGTAAAAATAATATAATTTTTTTTATAAATCTAATAAAGAAAAATGGTTTAACCGAATAAAGCATTTGACCAAATATAGATAAATATTCTGTTAGTCTACAATCTACATCTTTTTGAAAAATTAAACGTTCCTTACTTTCGTATTCTGGCAATCGTAAAGCAAGATTCAATTTCGTGATAACACAATCTCGAAGTATCGCTCTCTCGTGTGTTCGACGAGTGTTTTCTATCCTTTTGGGCATTCCCGATGACCGTATCGATAGTCCGTTGCGCAAAAAAGGAAAAAATAGTGCAAAGTGCATTTTAAGAAAAAATAAGCAAACAATTGAAATTTTATCCAGATACCTATAGTATCATTTCTATTTTAAAAGATTTTTTTCCTCGGAAATAATGAATTTTGCACAGTGATGAATAACATGGAAACATGAACGTTATACCGAACAGATTGCATTACTGAAAAATAGAGAGAGATTTTAAAGGTAGATATTTTAAGAAAATATTGCAATTAACTTATATGATTATATATCAACAAAAATAGAGTTTAAAAATATTGAGAAAGTATTTTCATTAGTATGATATATCTTAATCTGTAACATTATTTTATTAACAATATTTTTATATAACTTTTATGCAATCAGAGAGAAGATCTTCTATGAAATTTTGTAAATTTTTGAAGATAAAAATATTTATAAAAAAAGTGGAGGTAAAATTATAAATAAAAATTGCCCAGTTCAGCGACATAAAATTTTGATACGCACTGTCTATTTCAGAATTATCTTAGTTGTCACATATGTACCTAATAATAAAATTATTGTAGAAATAATACGAGAAGAATCAAATATTTTTCGTAATTGATTATTTGCTCTACAATGATTTTATTCATTCAATTTAGTAAAAAATGTTAAACAATGGCTTTTATTTTTTCATTTGTCTACATCTACATATATATGATGCATCGTTAACTTATGAACCAAGTTTCCACGAAGTGAAAAATAGCACTTCTCTAATTTACGTCGTTGATCACATCTCTTTTTTCTTATACTTGAAGCTACCCTTCGTTTTTCCTTCCCTTTACTTCTGAACTATTCTATTTTCCATTTATGCGCGCGTTTTTTATTTTCCACTATGCATTTTCTCGTTTTCACTTCTCGTACAAACATTTTTTCACTTCGTCTCATTCACTTGCCCCTTTCTCTTTTATTCACTTCTCATCTCTCTCTTTCTCTCTTTTTCGCTCTTTCTTTTTCTCTTACAGCATTCTTTTCGCAACCTTTCGCGTTAGACTTTTTACTTTACCCTTTCTTTTTTCCTTTTTCTCTTTTTCGTCCCCTCACGTGGTGCTACTCTCTATCTTCATTGCAGCCTCTGAGCCATGAAATGTACGTAAGCAAAATGCCGCGGTACGAAGACTCGAGCAATTAGTGAAGAAGGTAATTTATCAGGTAGTAACGCTCAGTTCTCCGAAGCGCCGTTGAAAGTAAAGAGGATGTCATTACTCATGCGCACCAGCCGTAATCTTAATAACGGTTTTACCCGCTGGTTAAAGGAAGACTCGCGTGAAAATGCTTTCGCTGTTTTTTTTTCTATTGTCGCTCGCTTGGAGCCTCAATTTTTCCGCCCTTGCAATTTTAAGTCGTGTCACAGAATTGTAGAATTTGGGTACAGCCACAATAGAAGGAATAAGAAATTTTAGTCTGTCCAACTGATTTTAATTGTCCAACAAAATTATTTTCAGATTTATATATCTAGTAATTTTTAATATTTTAGTAAAATTATTCTTTCTGCGTAAAATTAATACTTTGATATACGTTATACATCTCTATATTGAATAAAAAAAACTGTGATAAATGTACCATCATTTTTAACAAATGTGCAATAATGTTAAATCAACGAAATAACAATGAAGTGTACGTTGTGTTGCAGAGGACAAGTACGAATGTATGGGGCAAATGGATGGGTGTGATGCATGGTGACGAAGTGGAATACGTCTTTGGTCATCCTTTGAATAAATCTTTGGAATACACCGACGATGAACGAGATCTATCTTTGAGAATGATTCACTACTTTACGCGATTTGCATATACGGGGTAGGTATTACAAGTATTACGTATTACGAGACATGCAAAGATTTATTGTCTCTGATATAGCAAATAATGATATAATATTGGATATACGATAAATAAAAAAAAAATTACGTCAATGTACGTATTAGAAGAAATTGTACATTTTTTTTTCCTATTTTGACATACTTTGTTAAGGTTATGACCATGTGAGTGACTTTTAACAAGTTTTAGTTAATAATTGTCCTTTGTTTAAAAGCTATTAACAAGAAAGTTTCAAAAATAACATCTCATTTCTGCTATATGTTATAATACTAACAATTATTTCAAACTCCCTCTCCTTGTTTACGTAATAACTTTCCACGCGAAACAAGATCCACCTTATCCGCTCCCTTGTCTAGCGGTGTCACATTAGACAAAGTGCGGAATGAACCTGGACATTCGTACCCTCTAAGCAGAAGGGAAGGTGAGGTGGACCTCGCTTCACGTAGAAAGTCGTACGCTTTGTGACAGGGGAGAAATGGGGTGGAACTCGCTTTACGTGGAAAGTCGTGCACCATGAAGTAGGAGCGCAACAGTGAGATGTTATTTTTTAAACCGTTCTTGTTAATAACTTTTAAACATAGGACATTCACCAACTAAAACCTGTTGTGGTCATTTAAAGTCATGATCTTGACAATGTATGCAAAGGTTAAGGTCATCGGGTCAATTATAACATCAAATGTCAAATAATGTAAAAAATGTTTTTTTTATATTTAATCTTGAAAATGATCTTGTTGGTAATTTTCATGATTATATTTGTAATCGACATAATAACAAAATATAGCTTTAGTATATTTAACAATTAGAAGTATTAGCAATAAACGATTAATAAAAATCAGTGCAAGGAGGCTAATAATATTCCAAACAGAATTACGAATATATTGTATAAATGTATGGAAAAAATGTTAAGATTAATGTTGTCAAGGACAATGCCTATATCGCTTCATTGATGACTAATTTACAAGAACTTAAATTTAAAGAAAAAGAATTTAAAGTCACAATTCGTGTAAATATTATATAAAAATAATTTATCATTGATAAAGTTCGTTAGAAATTTCAATATCGATTTGGTATAAATTATTGCCGATTTTAATGTATTTTTTAATCTTTTTTTGTACACATTGTATTGTTTATAAAGAATCTAATCTTTAAATAAAAATATAATTCAATTTTCTCTTCAGTAATATTCTGTTACAATCCGATAAAACTGCTACATAGCTTGTATAGCTATCGAAAGAGAACAAATAAAAATAAAATAAATTCAATTTTTATTTGAATGGTCAATTTCTTGAAATAGAAAAAAATTGGCAATAGTTAAAAGTATTAACGTTATTTTTACTCTATGAATCTTAAAAAATTTAATGAAAATTGTTCTTTTATTGTATTTTCTTATAGGTTAAACTCTTATATATGTTTGATTAGAGAGTAGTAAAAAATGATTTCTATTATATTACTACGTATGGGATAAATTCTGATATTATGGTTATTTCTATAGAAATTATAGTCTATAGTTATCTTCTTCGCATGGCTATCTTATATCCAAGTTCATCCTATTAAATATCACACATGCATCTATGCATTAATGTTCAACATTAATTTTGTGTATATAATTTTATAAGTTATTAATATACGCTTTACAACATACATAAATTATTTCTCTTCGCTCACTTCTGTTGTAAATTTTACTTATATACAAATATTTAATTAGTTTATGGGTATGTTAAATGTTAAATACTCAATTAAGATAACAAAATATTTAATAAAAATTGTACACGCTGATATATCTAATGCATCATAAAATTATAAATGTAAGTGATACAACGTTTACTATCGAGATGCTATCATATACAGGATAATTCGTTGATGTGTGTGAAATAAAGTTAATTTAAATTCAAATTATAACTAGAAAAAGGAATAAGTCCATCAGAAACTCACTGCACATCTAAACTTAAATTTCCATCTATCAAGGAAAATGTTAATGTTATGTACTCAGCACAAAAATAATTTTTCTATAAATACAGTCTTAAACATTTTTTAATAAAATAGTTTTAATTGTTAAAAAGAATTTATAGCCAAAATATGGAATTTTTTACATTTTTATTTATCAAATTATATATATTTATATTACAAACATAGAAGGATTGATTTTTTAATTTTTTACGATATTTCTTAATATCGTGAAAGCAATTATTGTAGTTGTAAGTTTCACTTTTTTTAGTGAAAGTTATCGTTCACTTAAAATACTAATTACGAAAAGATCGGCTTCGAAAATAAAAAAAACATAATTTTGATTTATAATCTGTCAAAACAGTTTAACTTTTTTGTAAGTTTCCTATAATAAGCCATTATCTATAAGCTTGGAGTCTTAAAGTAAAAAATAGACCAGTTATAGTCGACTATTTTTCTCACATTCGTGATTGATTAGTTTCTTACGGCTTAAGACTTAAAGTTTAGTTAATAGCTTATGGTAGAAAGCCTATATTATATTTTAGGTACAAACATTATGTCTTACATTTTAACATTGTCTTATTTCGTATATATTTTAATCAAATGTTAAGAAGAAGTATTCAAATTGATTAAAAACACTCTAATTGTTGATTAAAGAGATCATAAAATCAAACGTTAATTATATATGTATTCTCCGACTCTGTTTATGCAAAAAATTAAATGTGAAGTTGAATTAATGCATCTTTAATTTTATTCTAACTAGGTATTTAACACGATTCTCAACTTACACATATGTATTAACGTGAGATATATTATCAAATATCTCGCATTATAAATTGCATTTTACATGTTTTTAAATTTAATGAAATTATATAATAGAGATAAGTATTAATTTTTAGTTAAAAAAATTAAAAATAAATCCTATAGAGCTTTGCTGCATTCGTGATAAGATTATTTAAACTTTTGTATAAAATATTTCTCCATTTACATATATATCAAGTTATATAAAAAAAGAGAATTTTTTATGATTTTATAACATAAATTCGATGATAATAAACTGTAAAGTTATTATGACATATCTCTCTCTGTGAATATATAGGATTTGTTTTTTTGCTTTCTTGTTCGCGACCAACATATTGCTTTCACATGCAATATTTGAAATTTATAACTTTTTTTACTACAATATGAAATATGAAAAATTAGTGAATTAATTTACTGAATAATATGTACTAAACAAATTGCGTGAAAACGTATCAATTTAATTTTTAAAACTTTAAATTTAAAAAATCGATATAAACGGAAATTAAAGATACTGTATGGTAATAGATATTGTATATATGGTAACTCCGACAAATCTCCGCCGCGCGAAGATATATCGTCGCAGAAGTTAGAAAAAATAGAAGGAATGGGGATAATTTTTCGGCAACTATATTTTACTACATGCCTTTATGTTATATTAATATTATATTATAATTTCACAGGTTTTTATTGCTAGTATTAATGAAATTATTGTGAATTGTATCGATTTGTCACTGTAATAAGTAGCGTCATCATAAATTATAATTTACATAAAACGATTATTGCTACTTTTTCTTTACTTTCCTGTTTTTAAAAATAAAATAGAGAAATTGTATCGAATATCTAAAAAATTTCCGGCCTAATAATTGTCGAATATCTGATGTTTAATATCCGACAATTTTACGATTCTATATATCCCTACTATGTAATATACCTTTCAGAATGCCAATGGCAAGCGAAACTGAGTGGCCATCTTATACCAGAAATCATCCAAAGTATTTTATTTGGAACGCGGAAAAGAAGAATGCTTTTGGCAGAGGTCCTCGCACAACAGCCTGTGCATTTTGGAACGAATTCCTACCGCGCCTAAAAGGTGTTCCTGGTACGTAACAAAGTTAAAAATAAAGGATCTTTTTATCTTCATTGTATAAACTGTACAGCCACAAACAAGATATAATTAAAAACTGACATTTTTATACCGGTGTGAAGCTGGCCCCCCAATATTTAAAAATCGATTCTTTTCATGCATCCGTTTGCTCATCGTTTGCTCACAAATCTTTTGAACTAAGGGTGAGCAAATGAAAATTCCAACTGAGCATTCGTGAGCAAACGATGAGCAAACGAATGCATGAAGAAAAAAATCGATTTTTTAATATTGGGGGACCAGTTTCACACGGGTCATTTTTATAAAGTATTCATATAATCAAAAAATCAGATTTAATAATATGCTAAATATTTATGTTAATAATTGCAAATTTATATCAATTGTCGTGAGATTGTCAGCGTTCTTCAGTTATCTCTGGGTTCTCAAAGCCCTTTTCTTTATGAGGACGAAAATTTGCCCAGGATTGACGGCTTTTAATAGTACCTATTGTATTTCGTCAGTGATATTACATTAATTAAAATTTTAAAGCCCTGGTACATAAAAATATTTAAAACCTGAAACTTAAGGCCATGGCACACAAACAACTTATAGTAATAAGACATAAGCAGTAAGGAAATCAACATATTGGATTGACTACTGTTTATGTTTATGGTCTTACAGTCTCTACTGTGATTGGTCAATTCACTTACTGCGTACGTTTTATTGCTTTACGTTTTCGTATGTACCATGGCCTGGACTTAAGTTTTTTCTTCTGAGGCGTGACCTTTAAAGTTCGACTTGTATGTGAAATTGTGTTTACAATTAGTTAAAAACATGAGAGAGAAAGAGAGAGAGGGAGAGAGAAGTGCTCACTCTTTACTTACAATTTTGAGTTCTTTGCAGATCCCACACCCGAGGCATGTAAAAGTGCAATGGCGTCAAGCGTTTCTGCCGGTGTCAGCCAACTGCGTGGTTCGTCAACAATTGCGTCCATCATCTTACTTCCGGTGCTGGTAGTATATAGATTTATATAAGCGATTCATCTCCATGTCGATAAATCCTTTTCATAGCTGGCAGGTACCTGACTGGGCAGAAAAGTTCCATCAGCGTTACCGTCCGACAAACAGATCGTATAATGAGCGTTGTTTACGCTTGAAGGTAACATTAGCGATCGTTAACCATTCGTAGATCGATAGGTCGCCGTAAGACGTATGCTATCGTCGTGTAGCAATAGTCCGTCTTTATTGTGTCATCATGGCACCGGCCCTAGTAACACAGCGCGACGTTTGCGAATGATAATCAGAATGCTCCGCATCTTGGCGTGATGCATTCGCTGTTTCGAGATAGCCGTAGACTTAGGTATATGTCGCGATCCGCGTTTGAAGACAAAAGATACTCGACAAAAGCCCGAGACGGATCTCTGTGATCGACTCTAGCAAGAGTCGATCTAATTTTGACGATTCGCAGTTGGGCGTACTCCACCTTCGTACTTGATCGATCCGGTTCTGGCTTAGACTCCAATTCTTTCCTTGATTTTCCGTTATCTCCTAGAATTTGCTCGTTGATTTTCATTGACTCTTTTGATTCGACCGATCTTATTTCTACTGATCTGATTGATAATTTGACATATGCCTTGCGAGATATTGCTACTGGCAAACTTGCGTGAATTTATTTTGCAACTTTGTTATACCATAAACGTATCTGAAATAATCATTGTCTTATAAGTAGAAGTTTAAATTAAACGAGACGATTGCTTAGGAGTTATTACAAGAACTGATTGTAAGAATGGCAATTGCAAGAGTTGTGAAAAAATGCAATGCAAATGAATAAAGGAACGCTAAAGAAAGATTTCATATAAATTTAAAAAGAGCTATTCCACAACGATAATTAAATATTATTCGTTATTTGACAGATGTGAGAAAGGTAAATGGCGACCTATCTCGATTTCGTAGCATACGAGATTACAATACACAACATTTGATGCATTATATAATTGACAATTTAACGCGACATAATTTTGAGATTTGCCAAGTCTTCACGGATCAGGTTAAACGCAGAGATTCAATTTTGATTCAATGCGGACGGTTATAAATTCAGTAATATATTTTAACAGGTGCACGAGATTAGTTGTAACAGCGGCGCGATCAATCTCTTCGTTATTAATTATAAGAAGCCAGCTGCAACCGGTGCAACATCTTGTAATGTATTTGATCTCTTACAATTAGTTTGCAATGTAGTCGATTGTCTAGCACGCGATCAACTTTTATATGCAATATCAATTTCAGAGCAGGAAACAAAAGATGAAAGAGAGAATGACGAGAATAGTAAATAACGAACGCGATAGTAAATAAAGGACATTGAAGAAAATTAACTGGTATGAAAGGGCGCGGTTGTTACCTCTGAATTCAATAAGCCGGAAAAAGTATGATTAATAACATGTCGCAATTTTTACCGCTAGCGTTAATCGCGAAACTTTCTTAAAAAAGTACACACACACACACACATACACACACACACACACATACACACACACACACACACACACACACACAAAACGCTCATATTCCGCTTATGATAAAGAAGCGTTAAATTAAATTCAAGTCAGTAGAGTAATATTAAATGCATATCCTAAATTAGAACAAATGTTTTGCAATCAGCTGATTATATCAGTTGTATCTATATCTGACAATACATTCATGATAAAACGCAATTCTACAACAACGGAAGAGATTTGATGAATAATTGAATATTTCAGTAAATGTACGAATTTGAATCTTGAGAACATCATTTATTACCAATTGTATATTATACGTAGTTGAATATTTACAATATACAAATGATTTCTTCGCGGAAGGAAAAAAAGAGAATTTTTTGGAAAAGTTTAGAAACAATCAATTATACAACCGATCATATCGCAAAAAAGCCCATCAACTTTATTATGACTGTATTATTATCGATATCATAATTCAAACATTTTTGACTGTTACTTTAAGAAAAGCAACAATACCATTTTATTATTCAGTAAATTAACAATAAATTTTAAAAATATTAAAACAATTTTTGAAGATCTAATAGATAATAATAAATCTTCTAAAATGTATTGTAATATCAGCTCTAAAATGAAGAGAAAGATAGATAAAATTAAACCAATTGATAATTTCTATCTGAAAGTTTTTATTTAATTGTTTAACGATTTTGTAACAAATTTTATTTTGTTTTTTCACAAATCATTATACAATAAGTTACTATAAAGGTAAAAGCGTATAAAGATATTTGACAGATTTTTATATATCCCTCAAGAATAGAAAATTAATATATTTTTTCAAAAAGGGCTAAGAAAACCATATACAATGAAACACGTACATTTAACGATAAAATAATAATAAAATTTTTAATTTTCACAAGTAATTAAAATGACGCAGGCCATTATTATAATAAAATACATCTTTATATATAAAGCTGAGATCATCTGACCATCTGACACTTTGTATGTATGGATTCTCATCTCTCATTTTTCATAATCCACAATGCATCGCCATAAATATATAAGTTGCCTCTCCAATAATAATATTAAACATTCTAAAACTAATACTGCGAAAGGTAATAGGTAAAGGCAAAACTGATATTTATAGTAGACTTTTAGTTTCTCAATAATTAAAACAATTAAAAATTTGTTCGTTATCTATTAATTTAGTCGATCCGCTTGCACAAGTTAGCGGAAATATTACTCACTCATTTGAAATACAGCAAGGGAAGAAATATAAATAATAAAGATACAATATCTGCAGCACCATCAGAATCAACATTATATCTGATCGTTCGCTTTCTTAGACCTCTTCCTGCTGTCTCAGCAGCATAGCGTTTCTCCCCGAAGTTTTCTCGATATTAAGGATTCTGCGTGCAAAGACGAAATAAATTATATCATGTTCCGCGAAGCTTAAGAGTGCCTCTGGAAAGAAACAGACAGGATCTGTATGCACTTTGCTTAGTTTTTGATTAAAAATAAAAAAATATATGTATATCTGTAAATCTTAATTATTGTATTACAGAGGAAATATGCTATTTGTAATGTAGAATTGGACGAATTTGATCATTATATGTATTTATCATTACACCAAGAAAGTTTAACAACTCTTTGTAATAGATACTGTAGAAATGAAACTTGCCAAATTACGAGCTTCTTCAGTTTCATGTAGACTTTAAAGTTAATTTTGCGTATTTGTTCAAGAAATATTTAAAATGTGTCATGTGATTAATAATAGTTCGAACTGTTATGCGTTATAAAATCGCGAGTCATCGAGATTGTCGAAAGGAGACAATGCCAAAATCCGGAATCAATCGCCTAGTTTACTCGTTTTATTGCAGGTAACGCTTCGAACTACCATATTGGATAAATTATTACGGAGGTAAGTGGTTCCTGATGCAAATGCGCTAGGGTTTAAAGGTTACGAGCGTGAAGGAGTTAAGACTCCCGTTAGTATCTCGCGTATGCGCTTAACATTTTATTGAGATGTAACTACTCTTGTGACCTGGCCTCTCAGTTAGTAGCGATGAGAATCCAAAAACACATTGCATATTTCAGTGGAATAGTACAAATGTCATAGCTGTAGCGTCTAAACGAGTTGTTATTTTTTATCGTTTTGTAATATTACAAAGAAAAATGTAAATTAATTTTAAATTAAATGTAAACATTATCTTGTTACTTATACACTTATACGTGACACGATAACGCTATGCACATTATACTAAACATTAAATTAAAAATAACGATTCCAATTTAATTATACTTTCCGTACCGATAACACTAATTGATGGTTCATTAATAAGTTAGCTATATATACATATATTTAAATTACATTGATTTTCTAAATTATATCGTGGATACGATATAATAAAAATATACAAATATGAACTAAGTATGTGCACGTATTTTTGTTCAACGATAATTAATTAATCGATACTTATAGTATCAATTAATTTTGAAACCAATCTATTTGCAAATTAACTTTGTAAAAATAGGCAAATACAAATATATATTAATCGGAAAGATAATAATATTTGTACAAACCTAATGAAAATGAGTTATCTATTAAAGATGAAAGTTTAAAATTTATTATAAATTTTTTTAGTGGAAACCTAACACTTTTGCAAATCTATGAGAATAACAAGATTATTTCGCGTGAAAGAGTGGAAGGGAAAATGACAGGATATAGCTTATGAAATTCATGCAACAACATATATTTGCATCAAGTTTTACACCCGAGATTTTACTCGATAATAAAAATTAATAGGGCAAAGAGATAGGAACTTGCGATAAAAATACTATTAAAAAGATTAAAATGTAAAAAAGAAATTAAGATTTCAGCTGTTGAAATTATTGCTAGAGCAACGTGAACGACAGCAGAAGCGATATGCAATCGCTATTTTGACGCCTACATATACATTATACAAAACAGAAACAAAAACTACATGAAAAAGTATATATATCTTCATACATATAACATTACACGTATGTACGAGCTGAAAGTACTCGTATGTATGAGTTGAAATGTAGTATGCTTATATATATGTGTATGTACATTGTGCATTATAAAATATAAGGTCTAGTTGTAGGCTTAGGCTGTTACAACAATGACTTTAGCTTTATTTAAGGTTTAAGGCACAGTAAGAATAAGGAACGTGTGTGTCTTTTCTAGCTTAATCCAGAAAAGCTCTAATGAAATTTTCGAAAAATTTTTAAATTAACTCGAGCATCCTGTTTCCCTTTTTTGTGTTTATGAGACGTTATTGAAATTGGCGATCAATCGAGCGACACGCGACGTGAATATCATTATCGATATTGTTTAATTTTATATGATTGATTAATCGCCACAGATTTGAAATCGTCTGTGCGAATTACGCGAAAACATATATATTAACTTTAAAAATGTGTAAACTTTTAAAACTGTAAACTTTTAAAAATGTAATTTTTTTGATCGAAATAAAAGCATAATTATCGAGGCGAAGCTATTTAGGATTAGGGACTGTAAAATTCTCGCTTATATTTCGGGAAATTAGTAGTAGTGACTTGTGCTCATAATTCGTACGTCACTGTATTTACATATGCATATATGTGACGTATGTACAGGGTGATCTATGTGAGTTAATATTTACTAACGTATGTGTGGTATATTGTACAAAACAAAAGAATTAGGTAAGAAGCGAAAATAATTAGAGACTGCTTATGCTAGCTGTGCATTTGATATTGATATCCAATTTTGATTTTACTTCGGATATTTGGATCACTCAGAATAATCGGATTATTCCGGATATTTATTATAAAATACCATAGAATAGACCTCTCAACTATATTGCGCATAGTCAATTTTAACATTACAACAAAATGATATATTAACTTTGGCAAAACTTTATCTACGAGTAAAATGTGCTCTGAAATATTTCAGGAAATGAGCTCGTTGACTTAATTCAGTACACGCGCGCACATTGTCAAACTTATATATACGAACGAATGGTTGCTACAACGGTAAGAGAAATTTAACAGATACTAGGAATTTTGGAAGGGAAATTTCATTTCTGTTTTGTGCCTCTGCAATGGTATAGTGACACTAGAATTTACGTTGCTTCGTTATTCGTCAGAATCGTGTGTTGCAATTGTATTCAACACCCTGCATGTCGCGCGTGATCGTTGTGTACGGACGAATTGAATTTCTCTGCTTTGATCTGAAATTGATATCTCTTGTAAAGAGATATCTCGAGCAAGAGAACATCATTTGGCGAGAGTATAGTATGACTTTTGTAAAATGTCTTACTTTGAAGCTTGTTTTCTGAGCTTCTAAATATATTTTCTCTCTCTTTTTCTCTGTCTCTCTCTCTCTCTCTATATATATTTTTTTATTTTTTATTTTTATATCTCTACAATGTTTAAAATGTTTTTTTAAATTTCGTTTACGTTAACGTTATTATTTACTGACTTACACGCATTATATATTAGAAAACAGTCACAATATGTGCCACATATAAATTAATAAAAATAGTACTGTACTTGAGTTTTACTTTTTAATTTGATACAATTAACTTTTTTTCGTGGAGCGCATACAGTTAGTACACTAATAAATGTGATATTATATTGCATAATTGCTTTTGTAATATAATATAATGATATTTTTCATAACAATATACATGTATAATAAAAGATATATATTTTCAATTATTATTTAGTTTATAAATATAAAGGGATTATATATTTGATATGTATAATAATAATAATTTTGAAATAATTTTACTTTTTTTCTTGTTTTAGATTATTTCCTTTCTTAATTTTAAGTGGTAATACTTGTTATTTAAAATTAGCAATATTGGAAAGAAATGAAGTATTTTAATGAAATCTATATAAATATATGAAAGGAGATAGCACTTCTTCTGGCAACATATAATAATCTTCTTATCATTTATTTTTTACGTATTTGTATTACTGTACATTAGTTTTTTCTAATTTATTATTTATTTTTATTGCATTAAACTATTAAAGTATATCTGTTTTACAAATTAATTAATTGATATTTGAATTATAACATTCTATCAATTCTATAATGTATATAACTGATATCATTTTAGCGAGAATAGCGCATCTAATCGGCGAATTTTGTTTTGCATCTGATAATTTTATCTAATTATTTTTCATAAGTGAGTTTTTAAATAAAATATTTTGCTTTTATTAAAGAGAAAAGAAAAGAAGAATAATCGAACAAATAATATGGCGAAAAATGAAATGAGTAAGAAGTTTAATATTTTAAGTCTTGAAATGTTAAATGCAATACTATACCAAATTGTTGAACAATGTATCATAATGTTTGAAGAAAAGTTTATTTTATAAATAGAAATTAGATTTATTTTACAAGCACACAGAAGAGCAGAGATGCAGAGTCTATCGTATGTTGTTGAAAGGATTCCAACTCATTGTCATATTAATTCATGGAGAATTCCTGGTTTGTTATATTAATGATAGAGCTATTAATTTGGTTAAACGGCATTTCATGGCAAAAATAATGCATCATATACGTACATTGCTACAGTATAATGATCATGTCTCTCGGCAGACCATAATATTAATATAGACGCAATTGACGTTAATCTCCTACGATATTTATCGAATCTGTCGATAAACTGCTAACGTACTATATTTACGTTAACTGGATCATACGTTTATTTGTTTCTAATATTACAATATTTATAAACGCAAAATTTATTATTTGCAATATGTGAATGTTAACTTTAACCATTATATGATTTTTAATGACGTTAATATCTATACCTTATATTTGTTTATATAGTATACTGTTTTAATTGGCTTTTTTATAAATAGTCAATTAGTTGTTTGTTGATTAACACTTTATGTATAATTAAATAATTATATATACGAATCTTTCAATTAAATGTAGCTTGAAATATTTCAGAGTCCATTCACGATTTGCATTCCTTACACATATATAAGGAAATTATTTCATAATAGCGGGTGAACAAATATGAGATAATTATTAAGTAAACAGTTAGTTAATTCGCAATCTAAATTTTACTATAACTTACAAAACACATGGCGTATTTAAAAAAAAAACGGATCTTCCATTTCTTACATATCATCAATAAATAGAATATAGGTGTATGTGTGTATGTGTGTGTGTGTATGTGTGTGTGTGTATGTGTGTGTGTATGTAATACATCTATGTATGCATTCATCTATAGGAGAGATGAGGGGACAGAAAGCAGGGGTGTGAGTAAAGATGTAAGCATGATTCTTTCGTACACCTCAACGTCAATTATAGGGATTATTAACAGTGATCTAATTAACAAGTGCGATCAATGAGCATCGAGATATAGAAGTATAGAAAGGTAAAGCATAGCTAAAAGAAACAAAAAGAAATAAAAAGTAATTCTTTCTCGCGCGCGCGGATAAAAAAAAAATGATAACAAATAATAATTTAAAATAATTTAAAGTAATAATAAACAATTATTAATTGGAAACCTAAGACCAAAAATTAAGTTAATAATATCAAAAGAACTTAAGAACTTTTATAAATTGTTATACATTTTTATTTGGTTACATATAATTATTATCATTTTAATTTTTTAACGTATATGTGTATAATGAAAAAAAATTTCAATATTAAGAACGGAAAAGAGCAAGAAGAATATGAAAGGTTATTTATATATTACTTAATTACATTTTTAATAGTGACAGCGTTCATATTTTAAGTTGCACAATTTTTAACTTTTTATAAAAACCATTTGTTATTTTATATACATGGTGTCCGCTAAAGACGTAACAACTCTTAAAGGCAAATTTCTGAGATTACTTTGAGATAAAAATACTAATATCAACATATCGAGACTATAACAGTTTTTTAATTGTAAGGTACCTAAAGAATTAGCGAATCATATGGTCTAAAAAGTTCGTGCATTTAGATAAAGTAAAACACAAAATGCTAATCACATCTGAAAGCTTATAAGCTTTAGAAGATATAATTTATTACCTTTAAACTAAAAATACTTTTAAATACATTTAATTAAAAAACTATTATAACTTTGACATTTTGATATTAAGATTTTGTCTTCAAATAATTTTAGGAATATGCCGTTAAGTATGTATTGTGTACCTATTTTTATAAATGTGTTAATATTTATACTTTAAACGATTTATATATATGTGTGTATTTTGTCATTTATAATACGTTTCCATACATTTTTGTTAGAGTACAGGTTAGAAAAATAATGCTACTTATTAAAATAATTTATATATCAACTAGATAGTAAACTGTCGTATTATTTTTAAATGTGATTTAGAACGATCTATAATTTTTTAGTTATTTTATTATCAACTTTAAAAAATACATAAAAACATTCTTAAGCGTTGTTACGGCCTTTATTGGACACCTTGCATATGAATGTACACACACACA